>NW_018408772.1:82723-122147 GCF_002113885.1 Mizuhopecten yessoensis | reverse complement strand
CTACCTCATCACGAGAGACTCGGGTCTGTGTCCTCAGTAAGGCTGTGTTACCCTTGTACTAGTGACCTACCTCATCACGAGAGACTCGGGTCTGTGTCCTCAGTAAGGCTGTGATACCCTTGTACTAGTGACCTACCTCATCACGAGAGACTCGGGTCTGTGTCCTCAGTAAGGCTATCTCCTGCTGTAGTTTGTCCATCTGTTCGTCTTTACGTCGGAGTTGATCCCTCAGGTCTCTGGACCGCTCCTCAGCATCTTCTACTGTCCTTCTGTAACAGATAACAGTACTGTAGAGGTGTGTAACAGATAGCACAATAACAGTACTGTAGAGGTGTGTAACAGGTAATATAGTTCCTATATAAACAGTCTACTAGGCCATGTAAAGTGAATGTACAATTAGGTAATAAAGGTTATGAGATGATAATTGAATCGTCTAGTTGATTTGTCTAGGCTGCTAGGCCATGTAAAGTGAATGTACGCTTAGGATATAAAGGGTACGAGATGATAATTGAATCGTCTAGTTGATTTGTCTAGGCTGCTAGGCCATGTAAAGTGAATGTACGCTTAGGATATAAAGGGTACGAGATGATAATTGAATCGTCTAGTTGATTTGTCTAGGCTGCTAGGCCATGTAAAGTGAATGTACACTTAGGTTATAAAGGGTACGAGATGATAATTGATCATCAAGTTGATTTGTCTAGGCTGCTAGGCCATGTAAAGTGAATGTACACTTAGGTTATAAAGGGTACGAGATGATAATTGATCATCAAGTTGATTTGTCTAGGCTGCTAGGCCATGTAAAGTGAATGTACACTTAGGTTATAAAGGGTACGAGATGATAATTGATCATCAAGTTGATTTGTCTAGGCTGCTAGGCCATGTAAAGTGAATGTACAATTAGGTAATAAAGGTTATGAGATGATAATTGAATCGTCTAGTTGATTTGTCTAGGCTGCTAGGCCATGTAAAGTGAATGTACACTTAGGTTATAAAGGGTACGAGATGATAATTGATCATCAAGTTGATTTGTCTAGGCTGCTAGGCCATATACAGATAATACAATAACAGTACTGTAGAGGTGTGTAACAGACAATACAATAACAGTACTGTAGAGGTGTGTAACAGACAATACAATAACAGTACTGTAGAGGTGTGTAACAGACAATACAATAACAGTACTGTAGAGGTGTGTAACAGACAATACAATAACAGTACTGTAGAGGTCTGTAACAGATAATACAATAACAGTACTGTAGAGGTGTGTAACAGACAATACAATAACAGTACTGTAGAGGTGTGTAACAGACAATACAATAACAGTACTGTAGAGGCGTGTAACAGATAATACAATAACAGTACTGTAGAGGTGTGTAACAGACAATACAATAACAGTACTGTAGAGGTGTGTAACAGACAATACAATAACAGTACTGTAGAGGTGTGTAACAGACAATACAATAACAGTACTGTAGAGGTCTGTAACAGATAATACAATAACAGTACTGTAGAGGTGTGTAACAGACAATACAATAACAGTACTGTAGAGGTGTGTAACAGACAATACAATAACAGTACTGTAGAGGCGTGTAACAGATAATACAATAACAGTACTGTAGAGGTGTGTAACAGGTAATATAATTCCTATATAAACAGTCTACTAGGCCATGTAAAGTGAATGTACAATTAGGTAATAAAGGTTATGAGATGATAATTGAATCGTCTAGTTGATTTGTCTAGGCTGCTAGGCCATGTAAAGTGAATGTACACTTAGGTTATAAAGGGTACGAGATGATAATTGAATCGTCTAGTTGATTTGTCTAGGCTGCTAGGCCATGTAAAGTGAATGTACAATAAGGTAATAAAGGGTACGAGATGATAATTGAATCATCTAGTTGATTTGTCTAGGCTGCTAGGCCACGTAAAGTGAATGTACACTTAGGTTATAAAGGGTACGAGATGATAATTGATCATCAAGTTGATTTGTCTAGGCCGCTAGGCCATGTAAAATGAATGTGCACTTAGGTTATAAAGGGTACGAGGTGATAATTGATCATCAAGTTGATTTGTCTAGGCTGCTAGGCCATATAAAGTGAATGTACACTTAGGTAATAAAGGGTACGAGATGACAACTGATTTGACATATCGTTTCACCTATGTTTTAAGCATTTGTTCACTCAAAAACAAATGATATGACAATCAAATAGGCAAAATGATTTGGCCACCCTTACTAAGAACCTAATGATAAATGTTCTTGAAGATTCTACAAAGACACTTCCCTGACTTTCTTACCTGGGTCGAGTTGGGTACACATATTTGGCTGAGGGAACTGGCATAGGTTTTTTATCCATAAATACTAAGTTCCCACGAACACAGAGGACTCACTAGCACCGGGAGGCCAGCAACACATACTGCACAAGTTTTAAATTTGGGCTGAGCAGTGAACATGATATGTTAGTTGTGCGGTTCTGGAAATCTGATAACAGGCTTTTGTTTCAAAATTAAATATCTAGTTACAGGTGATTAGGATGCCTCTAGCAATTATTTTTTTAATTATGAATACAAACTTTATATATGCTGTAATTCACACTAACACCACCCCACATTCCTATATAAGTTATATCAGGAGAGTCGGAGTGTGTGTGGTGGTCAATACGTGGAACTTTTACCACAGTGGTCAGGTCCCACGGACGGAGTAAAGGGAGGGAACTACTTATCAGCGATCTCTGGTCTCACACCATTACCCCTGAAAGCCTCCGTGACATGTACACCCGGCCGGGCTGGTTTAGTCCTTGTTTAGGCATTCTATACATGAGCCAGCTGACAGAATGTATGTCTGTGAACATTTCTGACCGGCTGTACACATGTGGACAAGTCAAGGACCTAACCACCTAATGTACAAACAATACTGCCATTGTGTCATTTCTCTATGCAATAAATACCAAAATAGTATCTCAAGTCTATTGTTAAATATTTATTTGTTTATGTATTAATCAGTAAATAATGTTCAATTATTACAGACTGATAACACTGTGTCCTATATCAACCTAAGGACCTGAAAATACAAACATCACCAGATCTCCAACAGATACTTTATGTCGTCCATATACAACTAAACTATGTCACAAAGTTTGCTGAGTTAGGAGGAATGAGTAAATCACTCCATCAGCTGTGTACAGCGGTGACATCCAGAGACACCACCACAGCGGTGACATCCAGAGACACCACCACAGCGGTGACATCCGGAGACACCACCACAGCGGTGACATCCAGAGACACCACTTCATCATGTTTTTAATGTTTACTTACAGTCTTGCAGCCTCTATATGAGAACCAAAAACTTGATCATGCGAAAGTTCACGAAAGCGGACAGCCTCGGTCTGAAAAAATAGAATAATGCAATTCTTTTATATTTTATTTTACTTATAATATATTTGTTAGTATCAGAAATGTTATATCATACGAGGAGAGTTTTAAGTGAAGCAATTACCATAGATGAAATTGATGAGGGTGAGATATGAGAGTTCTGAAATAGATGATAAAATTAGAGTTTGGAATTAAAATGGCCAAATTCTGTTATACTATAGTTCATGGCTGGGTATAGGGGAGATATGTCATTACACATCAGTCAGTCATAAACTGTAAGAACATGACGTTGTGCTATTGACTTTAGACATGCACTACCTCCGATATCTTTAATTACTTAAATAATTATTAAATTTTCTGAATATTACAGACAAGATTATTGAAAATTAAATCTAGAAATAAAGAAACAGACTAGATAAATCATGTTAATTAAGACTCTTAGAGTATTTATATTTCATGAGTGGGGTCCCAGTACATACCTCCCATCGCCCAGTGTTCCTGGTCGTGCGGATGACAGAGATAAGCTGGTTGACATCGTGATTGAGGTTAGAGTTCTCTTCCCTTAGTGCGCCACTGCTCTCCTCCTGTCTCCCAAGGCGGGTCTGTAGCTCCTGAACGAGACATATAGAGTTAGAATTGGTGTATAGGCCTACGTCAACATGATAATGATGGTGGGGGTGGGGGTGGGGGTACACAGCTCTGATTTTGATTCTGACATATCAAACTTCACAAAGGTTGGTTTTCACCAACATTTTCTTTTTCATGTAGCTATGTCAGTTACGTTTTCACCAACATTTTCTTATTCATGTAGCTATGTCAGTTACCAAGATCTGCATAAGCAAAAACTGTTTTGAACTTTGTTGGCGATAGGCGACCTTCACCTTAAGGCAAGGATACAGAAAAGGTATACATCACACTAGGTGACACTAATGAAACATTTAGTACCCATTCCAATAGTTTGTGTACAAATCCAATAGTTCAGGTACCAGTCTCACTAGCATTAACAGTGGAGAGTAATTACCATGTTAGAGGAATGTAGAGACTGTGTCTCCAGTCTGGAAGTGTACATAGACCTGGCCTGGCCATCAGATGTCATCACACATTGACTCAGAGACTTCGCCTTAGACAGAGACTCCGCCTTCGACCGAGATTGTAACATATCTCCACTTGGTAATGGCTTACACTTATAACCCGACCATGAATTTCTATCTGATGTTGACTTAGATCGATATTCAGACCGAGTCTGTCCATCTGAGTGTGATTTAGAATGACAGTCTGACATGGACTGTCTATCACACATGCTTTTTGATTGAAAATCAGATCGTAATGTTCCATCTGGGTTTGTTTTAACCAATAACTCAGATTTGGAGTGAGTATTTGGCGTAGACACTGATTTGTGATCTGTCCAACATTGTCTATCCATGTTGGACACAGATCTTGAACCGTCCATTGACAGATCAGACCTAGGACTAGTGATAGTCTTGGACTGAACACCATCACCCAAGTCAGAGCTTGTGTCTAACTTCCAGTCAGACCCAGTACAAGTGTCTGATCTCACACCAGTGTCTAATCTACCGTCAGACCCAGCACCACTACCGTGGAAGGACTGCTGAGAATGTACACCTCCTAATGTTGATCTGGATACACTCCTCATAGTCGGATATTTCTTCACCCCTTTTTGAAGAGATTCAGAATTCGATTCCATGACGGATATCTATACAAACACAACTTCACCAGAAAATTTTCCTTTTCATTGATCACCATTGATTGAAGCTTTATATAATTCTGTCAGGCAAAAGCACTCTTTCCGACAAAATTTAATCTCTAAATTAAATACACATATATATGTATTGATAAAACTTTCTATTTCCCTTGAATCTTAAACAGTAAAATCCCACTAAAACCGTTCCAAGTTAGTGTAGAACTATCATCCTTTCGCCAGAGCAACGTACATGTTTAGGCTTTCTAATACAAGTCTGATCATCTACAGCAACAAGTGATGCAAAAAATCAGCAAATTAACCAATCAGGTGCCAGTATCAAGTCATGTGATGCATGACTAAAGGGGCACTTGTACTCCCGAACATGAGGTAACTAAATGAAAACAAACGATCCTCTATGTGAAATTGACCGTGTATAGATTCTTCCATACCTAGACGGTTCGTAGGTTGGGTATCAATTACAATTCATGTTGGTATTTTAATTTTTTTGTGTTTGACAAGAAGTGACTGTTAGTTTTAAAGTGTGTGTATTGTTGAGCTAGGAAGTCTATTATGATATACAATGGAAGGTGAGGAACTTCCTGTATTTACAGCGGATTACTGATCAGTGAACTAGTCATCGTGTCTTACCTCCAGCATGGCATCCGCCCTCGTCTTCTCAATGGTGAGGGCGCGCAGCTCACGCTCCAAGTCCCGAGCCTTGGCCATGTATTCCTGTAACACAAAATAAAATGTTTTATTGTATTAATGACGAAAATTAACAGGTTTGGAAAAATGTTAAAAACTAAATCATGAATAATGTATACACATATTTAATGTAAAAATCAAAACAAGCAACACTAACAATTTTAATTGATTATTGAAAGCAGTTTGGTATTTTTGTTTAGTTTTTTGGTTTCAGTATACTATATTTAATTGTAATTTGCTTCAGTTTTTAGTCTTATCTTTTTGCTGAAAAAAATGTCAACATTTTGTAAATCATCAATATAACAAGTTGAAATATTCAATGAAGTAATCGCAATAACATACAAACAGATAGCATTACAGAAGGATCCTTTATACTCTAGCAATCTTAGTATTTTGTTTATAACTAGTGATTTCACCCCTCACTCTTTATAAGCCATGTATCTCTTTCATTATTAAAATATCATCACTAATTATTATTGTGTAAAAATCACTTAGGTCTAAATGAACAACTAGCTCACTTACCGGTCAGCAAAGGCATTGTCATGTGACTGACCATACATATCATCTAACTTACTCTCGTCTTTGACCATTAACAATGACTTGACCATTAGGGGACCTAACTGAGAATGTTACGTGACAATATTTGCTGTGTAATTATGATACACAGCTTAACAAAGAAACATGGATAAACTAAGTGACAACACTATTCTCCCTCTACAATTTAAGACAGAAGAGGACTTAATTTAAATAAAACATAATTTCTTATTATATTTTAATCGAATGAACAGAAACATAGCATAACACCCAATTCTCCTATCAAAAGTAATACATGGTTTTTTAAACATTCTTTATTTGATTCAGTCATGCTATTTCATTTTTTTTTTCTTTGTTTCAGTGATAATGAAAACAGAAATAAATATGATCATCAGGGGGAGGAAATTGTTATTTCTATATCAGTAAAACAGCTTGGCCAATATCTTTATACATATATGCATAAGGAAGGAATTCTGAGTTAGAAATAAGCTAAGCTTGATATAAAAACAGACAGTAAGCTGAATACCATCAAGGGAGATAATCCCTATTGTTTTGATGTTTTAAATACATAGATTTAAATATTGGTACACAAACTTCTCGTGAGACATGTATTGGTACAGGAATGCTAGTAACACACCTGTGTGTTTACCTGTGCTATACCCTGTACAGTCTTACGTATATTGGCGGTATACCTGTCTGAACTTGAGGGGGTGGTCCTACCTATAACAAGGCTATGTCACGCCTGACTGGGCAGGATTCAATACAATCTGATTAAGCCGTAATATGCCCGATTGTCATTTAACAATATGTAGACACATCTCCATAATTCCAGATCAGCACACCTAATGCTTTACCACTTATTGAGTGTGAAATACCTGTGTGATCCAGCCCAATAAGTTAGCCAACTCAGGGCAGGGAGACACACTTTCACATAGCAATGTGATCATGATTGTAAGGTAGCTATAATTTAAGGGCCTTTTGATCAGAACTGCAGGCAGCAGGCCAAAATGACTGGTTCAGTTCCGACTTTGGCCTGTTCAAATCACCTTTTTCTTATAACTCTCATATATAATTTTATAAAAGTTGACTGCTTAAAAATGTCATTTGGTCTATTCAAATAGAAGTTACTGAAAAGCCTAGAGATTGGTCTTATGATTGGTAATAGGAAAGGCCCGTCTACAACCGTTCAACATCAAGAGATATCTGTATATAAGGATCAAACAGCATTTTTCAATTTATGCTGAAAAAATATTTTGTTTTTATTGACCTAAATAAAGGCGTTCCCTTATATTTTCGATATTGAAGTGTCTGTGTCGCCAATGCAAACAAGATTCATGGAACAGCCAAACATCACCAAAGTGTTTGATTCTAACGGTTGTCTTGTGTTAATTGAGGCGGTAGAAGCTTCAAAATGAAGCTGATCTAGCTCTATGAACACAATTTCTCCTGGCAATGCTATAGAGGAACTTGCATGTGGACATGTAAACATGACAGTAGGATATGGTTTATCCACAACAGATCCACAATGACACATCAATGAATGTTTTTATCCACAACAGATCCACATCAAAGGATGTTGTTAAACAATCTATCATGTGTGTTGAGTAACCTTAACTATACATTAGGATTGTTTTGCACAAGTAAGATAATGATCAAAATATAATTAGAAAGTAATGTTTACAATGATGTTGGACACACCAATGACAAAGACTTATTCCATTTCATTGACCATTTCCCTGTACAAAGGTAATACATAGAATACTGGGGACTGTATGGCATAGTTGGTAGTGTGCCAGCCTATTGACTTCAAGGTCTTAGGTTGGAATCTAGCAAATAGAGGGACAGTGATATAAACTCATGTCAGATATTACAGGAAGTCCAGTTAGGTGTCGGTAGAGGCAGGTGTTAGTAAAGGCAGGTGTCAGTCGAGTCTGGTGTCAGTATAGTGAGGTGTCCATAAAGCCAAGCATCTGTAGATTCTGGTCTATCCAGAGAGATCAATGTATCTGGCCCACCATTTTAGCTCTAACACACAGCCATCTGAGCCAGGAGATGTCTGGAGATCAGTGGTACTGAAAGTGTTACTTCTCAAATCACAGAAAACATGTACAACACTGTTACATGAATGAAGTATCTGTACACACCTTCAGAATATGAAACCAAAACAACAGTTGATTGTGTACCGGTGTACAATTACGGGTAGTTATTTAGGGTTGTCAATTCATGCATACAAAATAAACAACGTAAATCTGATAGCAAATCATTTTTAGACATCAAATTTCAAATTATACTCCCAACAATGTTTTCCTGTACACGTTAGGGTAAGTCTGTAAGGCATCAAAGGCCTTTAAGGTAACAGTGACGGTCAGCAGAGAGTAGGCTCTTATTGAGTAACTCAATTCACTGTAAATAACAGGCTGATTGGTGACAAAGTTCACCAGCTAATTGGGTCATTTTCTTTTCAGTTATTATCCATTTACAGAAAAGGTGACTGTCATATCGTGTAGAAACAGGATTTTTTGCTTAATTATTACACCTAATTAATTCTAAATTATCTAGAAAAGCTGGAATAAAAAAATATAATTGACCGAGTATTAAATCAAATCATATACATGTATCAACATAAAATTCTATAGATAAAAAAACAAAAGTAATTTTCAACAAGCATTCAGTTTAAATTACAACAAAGAAACAGATGATGTACTGCAATTATCTCCCCTTCATGTTGTGATCCTACCTGTGTTAACTTCTTATTGGATTAGGATATGTAGACAACCCACTATATAGAAATTAACACTACCCACTCCTGTACAATAATACAGACAAACACATGTTTGAATTTTGCCAGTAAACAACCAAAGGTTTAATGGTTGACAAAAGATTGTGTGGTGAAATTAATATTTTAAATTTTTGTGTAAACTTTAGCCCCTCCCCAGATGGACTTTTCATCCATGCACAGAATTTGATTGTAGTACATCCAAGTCTGAATTTTCCCTTTGGTGCCCCGCCCTAGCCCCTGGGTATGGGGCAGAATCCCAATTTTATAATGTAATATCCTCTTCCACCAAAGATGTTACCTACCAAGTTTGGTGGAAACCCATTTATTGGTTCTTGAGAAGAAGTCAAAAATATAAAAAAAATTACGCACGACAGATGACGGACAGAAAGCGATCGGAATAGGTCACTTAAGCAAAGCTCAGGTGACCTAAAAACAGATAGTATAGCAGATATCTCTAATTGATTGGCACTTAATTAACCTCTGACCTAGAGGTGAAGGTCATGGTGAACCAATTATTGTGCAGTGCACACTTGTGAGTGATGCAGTTTCATCAAGCAAGTTACAAAAATGTTTGCACTTATTTGACCTTTGACCCAGAAGTGAAAGTCAGTTACCTTATAAACAGTGCACTACATAGTACCATCTAGTATGGTGAATGTACTAACTTCAAAGTTTCACTGAAATATTTTGATGGACAAGAAGTATAAGTCAGAATTGTAATAACATGGGTATCTACGGGATATCTAAACTGATGTCAACATAATCACCGGAATTCCCAGGAAGTCCACTGTACCCAGGCACCTTTATATATCCCCAGTCTTTATCTAGGGATGATTTAGGATTGTGTTGTCAATATTAACAGTAGGGTTCCAGCACCGCCAATACTGGGTTTCTTACTCTCCAATAGGACCTTCGTAGGGGCTGGCTTATTCCGTGACAGGTCCAATCCTCTGCTCTTATAGGGGCTTTGGATGTTACGAGTCTTGTGACACAACATCGATCAATATACAACCTCAGACAATCTGTTATTACATCTACATCATAACTGGTTCTTACTTTGCAGCTGAAATATGACACGTAATGAAAATAAAACTTACATTCACTGTCGTCTATTTTTCAAATCCAGTAATGGTAGTTTAACATATGTGTCTTAATACTATCTATACAAAAAACATGTTTATCTTAGCTGGGCTTCCAATACCAGTTCAAAGTTAGAACAGCTTAATTTGTAATTTAATGTGTTTTACACTGTGAAGACAGAACACCTTCTGAATTGCCACTGCCTGATCAGCTCCAGCACATAAATACAGTATACAAATCATGCTGTCTTTTGTTTGGTTGGGTGTCTTCATTTCTTGTTTAATAAGATATTCTGAACAAATTTTTATGAAACAGTATCTGTTTTTTTCCCAACTGGTCATCTCTTTCACACATAGGAGTCTCAACAACGACTGTAACGTTCTGTACTACACAGTGTAGGGAGATCATCGTCCATTATACCATAACGTAGTACTGTATTATACCTACAACATACCATTACATACCAATTGATAAATGAAGGCCTGATCAAATATCCAACCCAACTGATAAGGACAATCTTATTTTAGCACATCCATTGTACTGGGGCGTCCCTCACAAATCCTGGTTATTGGATACTGCCCTTTGACTAACTGTTGTAGCGTAGGGTCTGACAGGGTGACATGTTATTACAGGCCAGTAAAGGGACAAGTAGCACTTTGGCTCGCTGACAACCTCGCCTGTGTAGCAGTAGTTCTGTACAAGTCTCAGGGTCTGTTGACATGTTAATATATAACCAATTTTGTTAGCTTTGCAATATAGTTTTTAAATAACCACATTAATAATATCTAAAGTTGTTTCCACTTGGAGTGATGTTTCATTGCACTATGATTCTTCATTGTTTACACAGAAACTAAAATATCTGGACTTCAAGGCTCCTAGTACCTAGTTTTATACAGAACAGTTCTGACTTATCTACAGTAATGATATGAAGGTTCCACTATAGTCTATACAAAAACAAAAAATATGTATTGGATCAAAAAGTTTCCACTGTACACAGAAACGAAAATGTCTCGACAAACAAACATTCCACCAGAAACAAAAACCTGGTCTTGGACTTTTTAGAAATTAAGTATTTCCACTATCTTTTACATATATACCGCCTTGAAACAGAGGTGTTACCCTGTGATACCTCCAATGAGGGAGATTTCCCTCATTCCACATTTCCAATGAGGGAGAAAGTGTGTGAAACTCGACTGAAACTGCTTTGCTCTATTTATCTTTCCCTTTATAATAACAAAATAACTCCAAAACTCATTCATTTGATTCAGACACACTTGTTATGATCATTACACACACCATGTAGTAACTAGGAGATCATTTGACCACAGGATATAGATTATGAGTTTGTGAGTTTGGACTTAAATGAGGGAGTTTCGAGGGATATTGGTTGGTCAAAATGAGGGTTATAGCTATAATAATAATAAATAATAATATACAGGATTTATATAGCGCCCTGTATAGTTTGTAAAATTTCTCTAAGGCGCTTTACAACATATGGATAATAGTAATGGTTAAAATTGTGAAAACAAACAACAAAGGCTTGCAATTACTTTCATACATTTAACAAGCAATGTGCACGTAATTGAACAAATAAAAGGGTGGTATTTACATGACGTCTTTGCCAAGATTCTAAAATGCAGACGTGAAGAGGTGAGTTTTTATGTCCCGGCCTCTCTGCATAAATGCATAAATAATCTAGCAACTTGGGGAAATAATTTGTGTTAAAGAGATTTTTCCATGTATAAGATGGTGTATAACTGTAATTTTATGGATGTGTTTTACAGTACCCATAAAACCCCAATTATAAACATTCCTGTGTAAACACATCTGTGATATCTATACTGATTTACGACCAGATGATCTCACTTTTATCAGGAAGGCGATCCCCTCACAAACCAGACATAAAACCTGTACAAAGTGTGGCGTCAAAGGAACACTTAACTGTACAACATGGACTCACTAACATAAACGATATTTACAATAAAACAACTTTTATTTCCATGTAACACAATGTACAGAAAGGCTAGGAGAAACACCAATCATACATATATAATGTAAGATCATAGCAGAGCTGCAATACAAACAGTTCAGAGAAATTTAATTTATATTTTAAAACATTCCAACAGTATGTTCTTTTTTTTTCAATGAAAATGTCACAAGTTCCTATCAAAGTTTAGATGTGTTCTTTCCTTGTTCTAGAGAATATCTTTGATTCAATCTTTTATTGAAACGACTCATGGGACAATGAGATTATATGAAGACAATTTAAAATGTGAGACTAAAGCTTTTTCCTTCATTTACTTTACCTTGGCGAGTAGGCCCTGAAAATGACACATGACACACTGTCTTAGCATGGTACATACTTTATTAAGTTTAAATGCAATTCGTTCAGAACATGGGTATGATATAGAAAACAATAATGTTGATGATCATTGTATATTTTTAATTTTGTGGCCTTGACCTTGAAGTAATTGTTCTAGTAAAAGTATCACCAGTAATGTTTTTATTTTCAATTTGACCTTTGACTTCAATTTGTGACCTTGAACTTGGTGTGGATGTCCATTAGAATAATTATTATATATCAGGACAGAGATCAAACAGCCCAATTTTCCATGATACATCCTATTAAGGCAATATATACAGCCAAAAAGACCAGATTAAACCTTACAACTGGTTCATTCAACTAAATACATGAAAGTTGAAATTTAAAAGATAATTAAATCTTTCACCTTCAATTCTCAAACAGTACAATAGCTTCATTATACAAAACATTACAAAGTTCCACAGTATATTTAATAATCATTATTTACACAGTAGCTCCAGGAAATATAGGTCCTAGAATAATGTACATACAATGTACATACAACTTTATCTGGTAAACTCACTAAGCTAAAAACATATTTGGATTGTAGCATTGTGTTGTGTCTTGTTTAAAGTACTTATTGCCCACCATTGTCACTTGACAATGGGTATAAGTCTCCACAGACTGGGGCTCGGACTAGAGTGATTGCCTGCTAGGATAATCTGATTAAAGTCCCTGGTCAGTGCTCTCCACAGACTGGGGCTCGGTCTAGAGTGATTGGCTGCTAGGATAATCTGACTAAAGTCCCTGGTCAGTGATCACTATGCTAACTTATAGACCCACTCCAGGCTGCAGTCACTGGGCAGTGCTCACTATGCTAACTTATAGCCCCACTCCAGGCTGCAATCACTGGTCAGTGCTCACTATGCTAACTTATAGTCTCACTCCAGGCTGCATGCACTGGTCAGTGATCACTATGAGTCCCTGGTCAGTGCTCTCCACAGACTGGGGCTCGGTCTAGAGTGATTGGCTGCTAGGATAATCTGGTTAAAGTCCCTGGTCAGTGATCACTATGCAAACTTATAGACCCACTCCAGGCTTCAGTCACTGGTCAGTGATCACTGTGCTAACGTATAGACCCACTCAAGGCTTCAGTCACTGGTCAGTGATCACTTTGCTAACGTATAGACCCACTCAAGGCTGCAGTCACTGGGCAGTGCTCACTATGCTAACTTATAGTCTCACTCCAGGCTGCATTCACTGGTCAGTGATCACTATGCGAACGTATAGACCCACTCCAGGATGCAGTCACCGGTCAGTGATCACTATGCTAACTTATAGTCTCACTCCCGGCTGCAGTCACCGGTCAGTGATCACTATGCTAACTAATAGACCCACTCCAGGCTTCAGTCCCTGGTCAGTGCTCACTATGCTCACTTATAGACCCACTCCAGGCTACAGTCACTGGTCAGGGCTCGCTATGCTAACGTATAGGCTCACTCCAGGATGCAGTCACTGGTCAGTGATCCCTATGCTAACGTATAGACCCATTCCAGGCTGCAGTCACTGGTCCGGGCTCACTATGCTAACTTATAGTCTCACTCCAGGCTGCAGCCACTGGTCAGTGATCACTATGCTGACGTATAGACCCACTCTAGGCTGCAGTCACTGGTCAGTGATCCCTATGCTAACGTATAGACCCACTTCAGGCTGCAGTCACTGGTCAGAGCCCACTATGCTAACTTATAGACCCACTACAGGCTGCAGTCACTGGTCAGAGCCCACTATGCTAACTTATAGACCTACTCCAGGCTGCAGTCACTGGGCAGGGATCACTATGCTAACGTATAGACTCACTCCTGGCTGCAGGCCCTGGTCAGTGATCAATATGCTAACGTATAGACCCACTCAAGGCTGCAGTCACTGGGCAGTGCTCACTATGCTAACTTATAGTCTCACTCCCGGCTGCAGTCACCGGTCAGTGATCACTATGCTAACTTATAGTCTCACTCCAGGCTGCATGCACTGGTCAGTGATCACTATGCGAACGTATAGACCCACTCCAGGCTTCGGTCACTGGTCAGCGCTCACTATGCTAACTTATAGTCTCACTCCCGGCTGCAGTCACCGGTCAGTGATCACTATGCTAATGTATAGACCCACTCCAGGCTGCAGTCACGGGTCAGTGATCACTATGCTAATGTATAGTCTCACTCCAGGCTGCAGTCACTGGGCAGTGCTCACTATGCTAACTTATAGACCCACTACAGGCTGCAGTCCCTGGTCAGTGATCACTATGCTGGCTTATAGACCCACTCCAGGCTTCGGTCACTGGTCAGCGCTCACTATGCTAACTTATAGTCTCACTCCAGGCTGCAGTCAATGGTCAGTGCTCACTATGCTACCTTATAGACCCACCCCAGGCTGCAGTCACTGGTCAGAGCCCACTATGCTAACTTATAGACCCACGCCAGGCTGCAGTCACTGGTCATTGATCACTATGCTAACGTATAGACACACTCCAGGATGCAGTCACTGGTCAGTGCTCGCTATGCTAACGTATAGTCTCACTCCAGGCTGCAGTCAACAGCTTTATGTACAATCTACTACTGGAGAATTACTCAACACTGTTTTTTCCCCAAGATAAGAAAAGTATTGCTATTCAGATTTAAGACTGATTACATACAAGGGAAGAAATTCTGAACTTCCAAAGCAGAAAGTTGTAATTGCTTCTGAAATAATGTGGTAGTTCCAATTACCAAAATATCAATGTTTTAAACCATGTGGAACTTTTACAACAGTAAGAAAGCAGTCGCTGCAATGCCTGGCATACACACTCTTTATACCGTTGGCAAATATCACTTACCGGGTCTTGTGACATAATGCTGAAAAATCTATATTCTGATAGAATTTAGCTGTGCTAACTTCCAGAAACACATCCTTTGCTACTGACAGAGATTAGCCACACATAAGGAGCTCCATACGACCAAACACACAAGGGACGTTATATAGGGGACATGCAATAAATCCTGCTGAGTAAATTTATGTATGTATGCACACTGCACGGCCACCCTCATAAGGCCACCCTCGTACAACTATCTCCAAGGTCTTACACCGCTCCTCCCTAGTCTAACATGATGTCTCCCTGATTTAAACCATCACACCAGGTAAAGTGTTAGTATCTAGCTAGCAATCTTTTGAGCAGGAATAGACAAATCGTCCAATAAAACAAAACAAACAAACAAGGTATGTCAACAACAATAAGTGGTAAATATCTCCACACAGCAGAATACCCAGTACTTCAGTGAGTAGGGGTGGGGATCTTAGGTTACAATAGTAGTGGTGGGGTCTACAGAATACCCAGTACTTCAGTAAATAGGGGTGGGGATCTTAGGTTACAATAGTAGTGGTGGGGTCTACAGAATACCCAGTACTTCAGTGAGTAGGGGTGGGGAGCTTAGGTTACAATAGTAGTGGTGGGGTCTACAGAATCCCCAGTACTTCAGTGGATAGGGGTGGGGATCTTAGGTTACAATACTAGTGGTGGGGTCTACAGAATACCCAGTACTTCAGTGAGTAGTGGTGGGGATCTTAGGTTACAATGGTAGTGGTGGGGTCTAAAGAATACCCAGTACTTCAGTGAGTAGTGGTGGGGATCTTAGGTTACAATGGTAGTGGTGGGGTCTACAGAATACCCAGTACTGCAGTGAGTAGGGGTGGGGATCTTAGGTTACAATGGTAGTGGTGGGGTCTACAGAATACCCAGTACTGCAGTGAGTAGGGGTGGGGATCTTAGGTTACAATGGTAGTGGTGGGGTCTAAAGAATACCCAGTACTTCAGTGAGTAGTGGTGGGGATCTTAGGTTACAATGGTAGTGGTGGGGTCTAAAGAATACCCAGTACTTCAGTGAGTAGTGGTGGGGATCTT
Source organism: Mizuhopecten yessoensis (assembly GCF_002113885.1). NCBI lineage: Eukaryota > Metazoa > Mollusca > Bivalvia > Pectinida > Pectinidae > Mizuhopecten > Mizuhopecten yessoensis. The sequence goes on along the minus strand of NW_018408772.1, from coordinate 105,754 downwards.
AGGTTACAATGGTAGTGGTGGGGTCTACAGAATACCCAGTACTGCAGTGAGTAGGGGTGGGGATCTTAGGTTACAATGGTAGTGGTGGGGTCTAAAGAATACCCAGTACTTCAGTGAGTAGTGGTGGGGATCTTAGGTTACAATGGTAGTGGTGGGGTCTAAAGAATACCCAGTACTTCAGTGAGTAGTGGTGGGGATCTTAGGTTACAATGGTAGTGGTGGGGTCTACAGCAAGTAGTGGTGGGGTCTACAGCAAGTAGTGATGGGGTATATAGTAAGTAGTGATGGGGTATATAGTAAGTAGTGATGGGGTATATAGTAAGTAGTGATGGGGTATATAGTAAGTAGTGATGGGGTCTATAGTAAGTAGTGATGGGGTCCATAGCAAGTAGTGATGGGGTCTATAGTAAGTAGTGATGGGGTCCATAGCAAGTAGTGATGGGGTCTATAGTAAGTAGTGATGGGGTATATAGTAAGTAGTGATGGGGTCTATAGCAAGTAGTGATGGGGTCTATAGTAAGTAGTGATGGGGTCTATAGTAAGGAGTGATGGGGGCTATAGTAAGTAGTGATGGGGTCTATAGCAAGTAGTGTGGGGTCTATAGCAAATAGTGGTGGGGTCTACAGCAAGTAGTGGTGGGGTCTACAGCAAGTAGTGGTGGGGTATATAGCAAGTAGTGATGGGGTATATAGTAAGTAGTGGTCGGGTATATAGCAAGTAGTGGTGGGGTCTATAGCAAGTAGTGGTGGGGTCTATAGTAAGTAGTGATGGGGTCTATAGTAAGTAGTGATGGGGTCTATAGCAAGTAGTGGTGGGGTCCACAGCAAGTAGTGGTGGGGTCTACAGCAAGGAGTGGTGGGGTCTACAGCAAGTAGTGGGGGGGTCCACAGCAAGTAGTGGTGGGGTCTACAGCAAGCAGTGATGGGGTATATAGTAAGTAGTGATGGGGTATATAGTAAGTAGTGATGGGGTCTATAGCAAGCAGTGGTGGGGTCTATAGCAAATAGTGGTGGGGTCTACAGCAAGCAGTGGTGGGGTCCACAGCAAGTAGTGGTGGGGTCTACAGCAAGCAGTGATGGGGTATATAGTAAGTAGTGATGGGGTCTATAGCAAGTAGTGGTGGGGTCTATAGCAAATAGTGGTGGGGTCTACAGCAAGTAGTGGTGGGGTCCACAGCAAGTAGTGGTGGGGTCTACAGCAAGTAGTGATGGGGTATATAGTAAGTAGTGATGGGGTATATAGTAAGTAGTGGTGGGGTCTATAGCAAATAGTGGTGGGGTCTACAGCAAGTAGTGATGGGGTATATAGTAAGTAGTGATGGGGTATATAGTAAGTAGTGATGGGGTCTATAGCAAGTAGTGATGGGATATATAGTAAGTAGTGGTGGGGTCTACAGCAAGTAGTGGTGGGGTCTATAGTAAGTAGTGGTGGGATATATAGTAAGTAGTGGTGGGATCTATTGCAAGTAGTGATGGGGTATATAGTAATTAGTGGTGGGGTATATAGTAAGTAGTGGTGGGATCTATAGCAAGTATAACCAGTACTTCAGTGGATAGGGGTGGGGATCACCGAAGGCCATGTCTAAGTTGACCACTGACCAAAGGCCATGTCTAAGTTGACCACTGACCGAAGGCCATGTCTATTTTAGATCTGGCTGATAATTTAACTTGATCGGGTACTTATACAATGGTTAGAAAGCTAAAGTATTCCTTGAAGAGTTAGCGTAGAAACCATTTATGTGCCTGACATGTGCACCACCAAGGGGACCCCTGTAGGTCACTTTTGATTTACGGGTGACACAAAAACTAACTTCTCTTTGTACCAAATTCATGGTATGACTTCTTTAATTGGATTGAAATTTGATGTAAGTTGTGGTTGCTGATAACCCCTGGACTGGGAGTGATGACCTTCAGCAGGTACAGTACGAACATATATACCTGATAGTAAGGTCATTATGATAATGATGTGTATCCTCAGGAAAACTCTACCAATAATGACATAACCTCGTAAAAACTACATGATCTAGTGAAACTTCAACAATGTTCATGTACCACCCCTCATACAACCTACAGCAATACCGGTATTGATGATGTGCCTTCCAATCTCTGTACCGTGTTTACACTCTAGATCTCCCAAACCTGAGTTAATGATGTACCAGTTGCTATCTTTTATCATTTAAACTGCAACAATTTCATTAAAATAGTAGAAATTGAGTAAAGTGAAGTCAAGGCATCAGGACATTATAGGTCACAGTGACCTACATTTGATATATTAATGTACAACACAGACATTGTATAAAGTTTTATGGATGTTGGGTTCTAGTATTGAAATGGAACAAAACACAGAGCCATGGCACGATGTGGTACAGATGAGAGGACAAACAATCAATGCCTCCTTTTCTATGCGGCAGGGGTATAAACATTTCATTGATTCTGCTCATACATTTTATGTGTACAATATTGTACACACAATCTGATAGTGATATTTATCACAAACTGTACTAACGTGGTCCACTAACATGTGTTGTATGTACAGTGCATGTCCCATCCTTTTGTACTCTTTTGTACTCTTTTGTATCCTTTTGTACTCTTCCATTGAGGAAATTGATACTGTTGAATGAAGCCAATCATACAGGCCACTGATGTGATATTAAATATTCATGAACTATGACCTTTGTGTTTGGTTAAATATTCATAAACACTACAACTTTCCCCTACGTTAATTTTATCTTCCAATAAATCCAAATTCTGATTCCTTCAAGCCCGTTAATGAATAATTCAACACAGATACCAAATGTGTTTACCTATATAATACCTGAGTTAATATTTACTGAGTAAACATTTCCCCTACCTACTTACACCAGGTACCCTAGGTAGGGAGTAGGTACTGGTGTATTGTAGACTGAAGTTCTACAACTCCTAGCCTGGTGACTACATGTGTCACTGTCTGATAACATTCAACATAATGTATTGAATCTGATAAATTCAACGCATTATCAGTCTACATTCAAGTGTAGGTACTAGTCATTGCTAGCTGTATATAGCGCCTTTGTATCACCATTCCAATGCTTATCAATACGATCAATTATTCCCATGTTCCATTGTTGTAGTTGTGTTTAACTCTACATGTATAGTGTATGTTCAGAGTATATTGGCCTATGTGGTAGAGACAGTGGAGTACAGTAATGGGTGTTACAAGCTTATTTACCCCCCCCCCCCCCAACCTCCTACCATCCCTCAACAACCAGTCACCTAGGTAATTAAAAATAACAAATTTCAATATTTTTCATTTAATGATAACCTATCACAACACATCTAACCTTAAAGTAATAATATATTAGACAATATGATGTTTCCTTTACCTAGTGATAAATGAAAAGTATCATTTAACCCATTTACTTATTATTTCACTATTTTTTTAAAACTAATATCAGCATACCTGTACACATAAATCAACAAAAAAAACTTGCAAAGAACACCACCTTTCATTCGATACTCTCTGACCATCAATAATTGAAATTCCAAACAAAATAAATGATGGTATGATTTAAGCAAGTGAAGAATTATTTTATTTATGTATTTAATGACTAACTAGATAATTTAGCGATAAATATCTAACCAAACCCTCAACACAACATGTAGAACTTACAGTAGAGTTAGCAGCCTCCACAGGGTCCTTCCAGGTTACTTTTTTACTTGACAGGGGACTATGGTGGGGACTGTAACCCCCTCCTCCAAGTCTATCCATTGTCCACAGTTCCTAATTAGCTAATTAATCCAGCATCATTGTTCACTAAAACAATACTAATTCCATTGAGCATATCCTCTATCCATGGATGAATTCTGCATCAGTGCCAAATCTTACACCACCATGCTTGATTGAACAAGCACACACCTCCCTGTTTAAAGTAATTGTGCAGGAAAACTCCAGTGTTTGAAGAGCCTTTTTTGCCACGGGCAGAGGGTGACAGACCTTACACACTAACCACCCAGCCTTGCTTGTCTTCTAAGTCCCCGACACATACGCTAAGTTGTGCTTTCAATTTCCAGAGCTATAAAGGCAAGGCTCAGTCAAGCCTATTGAAATTGCATGGATAAATACTAAAACCATTGACAGCCTTATCAGGTATAGAGAGGTCCGCGGGAAGTTTGGATTTAGTCGGGCTGACATGCCCTCACATGTACCTGTATATATACACAGGGGAATTCCGTGTTACACTTAGTACTGAAAACTCCACTGGATAATGGCTGTACCTTTACTACACTTCCTATACAACAAGCAATTTGTTCAACCAACTGTGAACGCACACGCACGATGTCATGCATGCATGCCCACACAGATGTCCATTGAAGCACACGCACAGCTTACTTCGGCGTCATTTTGTGCCCTATCCACCTATCTAATCAATGATGAAACAAACACTGAAAAATCCCATTTACTTAATAGACAATCGGCGCCTCTTGGTTCTACAGTTACCTGTACAGACACCTTTTACAGCTGTAACCAGGGACCTCTTCTATTGCTATAGAGTGGAATAGGTCATATAGCCATGGTTTTTAAATTGATCGGTTAACATTTAGATGGCTTTTTATTTGATAAAATTGACAGACAACTATTTATATTGATTTTTTTAACCATGAAAGGAGAGCCTTAAACTGGAATTAAAGGAGATATTCATCACTACCCATTAGGTGGAAAACAATTAATATTAAAAGCCTTTGAAAGGTAAAATCTTCCAGGAGAATCAATAGTATGTTCTTTTGGGAAATTAAACTTTTATACTTTTGAAACATTTAATCTTTTATGGAAATCAATAATTATTTTGGAAATTAAATCGTAACCATTAGTCATTGGACAGGAGATGTTATTGATATAAGGTTTAATCTGTACAAGGACTTTGTGATAAACTTTCAATAAAATAAATTTTAACCGAATTAGGATTGAATGTAGGACTTCTTCAATTTGTAAAGCTGTTTCAATACTACATCCTGCTCAAACAAGATCACAACATTCCACTTACTTGTACAAGGGATTCTATATCACTCTCATGATTAACTGACCACAAATTGTACAAGGGATTCTATATCACTCTCATGATTAACTGACCACAAATTGTACAAGGGATTCTATATCACTCTCATGATTAACTGATCACAAATTGTACAAGGGATTCTATATCACTCTCTTGATTAACTGACCACAAATTGTACAAGGGATTCTATATCACTCTCATGATTAACTTATCACAAATTGTACAAGGGATTCTATATCACTCCCTTGATTAACTGACCACAAATTGTACAAGGGATTCTATATCACTCTCATGATCAACTGACCACAAATTGAAATTGTTTCTTATATATATATAATTGCCTGATATCTTACAAATTTTACTGGAGTATAACGATATAAGGAATTACTTGGGATCAGGACTGAATCCTGCCACAGTCTTTAATCACAATACCTGGACTATCCTATAGGTATTCTTGGTCATTATTAGCACCTTACAGACAACACAAGCCTTCCAATACCTCAAATTCATGTTTCTCCACAATAAACCTTTGATAGATGACACAGAGTAATATTGAATCTTAAATCATAAATGTTTAATCCAATGTGGTCTTTTGTTTCCCTGCTGCTATCGATGGTAGCTTCCCTGTAGTAAGACTGGGTATTTTACCTGTGTTGGAGCAGGGTAACAACAAGTAAACACATGTACTCAATCATCAGGTAGCGTACACATACCTTAAGTATTTAAATTCATTGGCAAACATTTTTTTAAGTCCACATGATTTACCTCCCTTACACAGCTGTAGTAGCTGATTCCAAAGTTACAAAGTATTATCTGGAGTATGATCAAAGTGACCAACAAGAAAATTACTAAAATGACAGTATATTTATTCCTACCTAGTTACCATGTACTGACTAAGATGACAGTATATGTATTCCTACCTAGTTACCTTGTACTGACTAAGATGACAGTATATTTATTCCTACCTAATCACCATGTACTGACTAAGATTTTAATCTCTACCTAGTCAACTTGTACTGACTAAGATGATAGTATATTTTTTCCTACCTAGTTACCTTGTACTGACTAAGATGACAGTATATTGATTCCTACCTAGTCACCATGTACTGACTAAGAGTAGTAGCTGATTCCAAAGTTACAAAGTATTATCTGGAGTATGATCAAAGGGACCAACAAGAAAATTACTAAAATGACAGTATATTTATTCCTACCTAGTTACAATGTACTGACTAAGATGACAGTATATTTATTCCTATATCTATTTCTACCTAGTCACCATGTACTGACTAAGTTTTTAATCTCTACCTAGTCACCATGTACTTACTAAGATGATAGTATATTTATTCCTACCTAGTTCCCTTGTACTGACTAAGATGACAGTATATCTATTTCTCCCTAGTCACCATGTACTGACTAAGATTTTAATCTCTACCTAGTCACCTTGTACTGACTAAGATGATAGTATATTTATTCCTACCTAGTTACCTTGTACTGACTAAGATGACAGTATATCTATTTCTACCTAGTCACCATGTACTGACTAAGATGACAGTATATGTATTCCTCCCTAGTTACCTTGTACTGCCTAAGATGACAGTATATTTATTCCTACCTATTTACCATGTACTGACTAAGTTTTTAATCTCTACCTAGTCAACTTGTACTGACTAAGATGACAGTATATTTATTCCTACCTATTTACCATGTACTAAGTAAGATGATAGTATATGTATTCCTACCTAGTCACCTTGTACTGACTAAGATGACAGCATATTTATTCCTACCTAGTTACCATGTACTGACTAAGATGACAGTATATTTATTCCTACCTAGTCAACATGTACTGACTAAGATGACAGTATATTCATTCCTACCTAGTCACCATGTACTGACTAAGATGACAGTTTATGTATTCCTACCTAGTTACCATGTACTAAGTAAGCTGACAGTATATTTATTCCTACCTAGTCACCATGTCCAGACTAAGATGACAGTATATTTATTCCTACCTATTTAACAGGTACTAAGTAAGATGATAGTATATGTATTCCTACCTAGTCACCGTGTACTGACTAAGATGACAGTATATGTATTCCTACCTAGTTGCCATGTACTAAGTAAGATGACAGTATATTTATTCCTACCGTATATTTATTCCTACCTAGTTACCATGTACTGACTAAGATGAAAGTATATTTATTCCTACCTAGTCACCATGTACTAAGTAAGATGATAGTATATCTATTCCTACCTAGTTACCTTGTACTGACTAAGATGACAGTATATTTATTCCTTCCTAGTCTCCATGTACTGACTAAGATGACAGTATATTCATTCCTACCTAGTCACCATGGACTGACTAAGATGACAGTATATTCATTCCTACCTAGTCACCATGGACTGACTAAGATGACAGTATATGTATTCCTAGCTAGTTACCATGTACTAAGTAAGATGACAGTAAGATGACAGTATATGTATTCCTACCTAGTCACCATGTACTGACTAAGATGACAGCATATTTATTCCTACCTAGTCCCCATGTACTGACTAAGATGACAGTATATTTATTACTACCTAGTCACCATGTACTGACTAAGATGACAGTATATTTATTCATACCTAGTCACCATGTACTGACTAAGATGACAGTATATTTATTACTACCTAGTCACCATGTACTGACTAAGATGACAGCATATTTATTCCTACCTAGTTACCATGTACTGACTAAGATGACAGTATATGTATTCCTACCTAGTTACCATGTACTAAGTAAGATGACAGTATATTTATTCCTACCTAGTCACCATGTACTGACTAAGATGACAGTATATGTATTCCTACCTAGTCACCATGTACTAAGTAAGATGATAGTATATTTATTCCTACCTAGTCACCATGTACTGACTAAGATGATAGTATATTTATTCCTACCTAGTCACCATGTACTAAGTAAGATGATAGTATATCTATTCCTACCTAGTTACCTTGTACTGACTAAGATGACAGTATATTTATTCCTACCTAGTCACCATGTACTAACCATAGTGTCCATGCTACATCACTACTACATGTATATGTATCAGTGTAATTTCCCTAATAATGCTAACTCACACTTCTTTGCTTGACGTTCAATCATTTTAATCTCTACACTTCAATCTCTGAATCTTATTTACTGTCCATTGTCTTTACAGGTAATAGGCTTAAGGCGTGCATTGTTAAAATTTGATAATACCATTGTTTATGATAGCTGAAAAATACCATGCATAGTAGTCTAGTAGTGAAGCATCACCACCGATATTGGTTCAATAATTGGATGATACATGTACCACCATTTAGAGTGGTTAAGCTGTCTGATGACATCAGTATTTTATACTCGTAGTGATTCAATAATTGGATGATCCATGTACCACCATTTAGAGTGGTGAAGCTGTCCGATAACATCAGTATTTTATACTCGTATACGTAGTGATTCAATAATTGGATGATACATGTTCCACCATTTAGAGTGGTGAAGCTCCCCCATGACATCAGTATTTTATACTTGTAGTGATTCAATAATTTGGTGATACATGTACCGCAATTTAGAGTGGTTAAGCTGTCTGATGACATCAGCATTTTATACTCGTAGTGATTCCATAATCGGATGATACATGTACCACGATTTAGAGTGGTGAAGCTCCCCCATGACATCAGTATTTTATACCCGTAGTGATTCAATAATTTGGTGATACATGTACCGCAATTTAGAGTGGTTAAGCTGTCCGATGACATCAGTATTTTATACTTGTAGTGATTCAATAATTTGGTGATACATGTACCGCAATTTAGAGTGGTTAAGCTGTCTGATGACATCTGTAGTTTATACTCGTAGTGATTTAATAATTGGATGATCCATGTACCACCATTTAGAGTGATGAAGCTGTCCGATAACATCAGTATTTTATACTTGTAGTGATTCAATAATTGGATCATACATGTGCCCCCATTTAGAGTGGTGAACCTGTCTGATGACATCAGTAGTTTATACTCGTAGTGATTCCATAATCGGATGATACATGTACCACCATTTAGAGTGATGAAGCTGTCCGATAACATCAGTATTTTATACCCGTAGTGATTCAAGAATTGGATGATACATGTACCCCCATTTAGAGTGGTGAAGCTCCCCCATGACATCAGTATTTTATACTCGTAGTGATTCAATAATTGGATAATACCAACTTTCACCGTGGTTAAATAATTTTGTGACAAATACGCTGCATTTTATTACACCAATCACATATTTACAAAGTATTTATCATGGCAGGAATAAAGATAGACTTTCTACCATCACTATTACTGTATAATCAATGTTACCAAACTATTGATTTATAATGCCTGTCACTGGAGTTGTAGGAGTTAAAACATTAACAGTCGTGTAGTATATCTGACTGAGCTATTTTTTCCTGTGGTTTGTTTCCTTTGTTTATTAGGGTATTAATGAATATTCATTATCATGATTGTTTAATGTGTAGCCATGGTTAGCAGCTGCCAGACAAATGTAGGCAATTCCTACCATTGGAACTTTATACAAATGCGAGACAGTTTTAAAACAAGGGGCTAAGAGGGCCTGTATTGCTCGTCTGAGTTTGTCAAAATCTTTTCATTAATATTACCATTTTTCTCCACTTTGGGCTCTACCTCCATGTACCAAGGGGGACAACACTCTGCCATTGTGTAATGATTGATTTTCCTGGGTTATTTATTGATTTTCCTGGGTCATTTATTGATTTTCCTGGGTTATTTATTTAACTTATACAACATTATATTCCCTTGGTCCAAGAATGCTCCAGATCAAATTTATAATTTGAAATTCCTTCATTTATTAGGAAGAAGAAGGATTTTTAAAATATACCGCTATTTCTCCTAAATGGGCCCTAGTCGGAGTAGTCGCTCTCTCCTCCGGGAGGCACACCATCAGTTTATACAACACTGATCATGAGTCCACCTGGGCAAGGACACTCACAAACAAATTGGGTTAAATCCCTACGTCCATGCATACAAAAGGAGAAGGCTTGAACAATATACTTTTTCACCCTAATGAGCCCTGTCCATTTGTCCTTAAAATGTGATACTGCTACATAAAAAATATTCAAACAAGGAAACCGGAATTATATAATTATTGAATTTTAACTATCCGAGAAATTTTGATAACAAAAGGAATCAAAATTAAACTTCTACAGTAAAATTCAAGAAATTTGCCTTCTTTGCCTACTGGCTACCTTTTTTTAATAAATCTGAAAATGAAAAATCCATAAAAAAAAAGTCAAGAAGATCCTAAATAACACCTCCCTACAATGCTGCCTGAGAAACAGATATAACAAACTAGCTGTCCAATTACTAGTTGCAAAATGAAATATTCACAACAAAGGACTAAGAGCAACCTACATATAAAATCTGAGGAAGATCTGTCAGTATAGTTCTTAACAGCAAAGAGTAGCTTCAGGATGGATGACGGACCACTGACAAAGTCAATGTAAACAGTTATCATCTGATGATTGTGGGCTTAAAAACTGAATAAAACTGGAATCTGCTATCGTAAAGTATCATGTGCTTCAGTTAAGGTCTCGACGAAGGACATCACTAAACATGTCAGTCCACCTGCAGTACAACAGGTAGGTTTGTTTTATAGTGACCAGTGCTGTAATTACAGGCCAGCACATCAAATAACCTTATGTATAACACAATCACAACCTTTTATACTTATCACACAGGATTGATAAAACATTTAAAGTCCACTTGCTATACTCAGTACCTTTAAAGTTGCACAAAACTTTTTTCACACATTACGATCTATACACGTCGCTTGTTTTAGGTTTCTGCCAGGCATAAACCTGTTCAAAAGATCTACATCTAATTATATGTACACACGGAAGGCTGTAAAGATTTCTGAACCAATACGCGATACATATCCATTTTCACATAAATTTACACATTTGTATAAATTTGTCAATACTCAAATTTCATTAAGGAAAAATGTCTGGCAAATTCTTTTCACAGTGGGCTGGTGTAAAGAAACGGTATAACTTAGACCTGAACAAAATCAGAAACCCAGATAACAGGCAAATTAACATTTACGTATCTGGAGCGATGGCCAGGGGTCAACTTTAAGTATATGATCATAAAAGCTTGTCAACTCCAGCTTTACACCATACATTTAAATACTTTTAAAGTTTCATGCATACCAAGTTTTTGATTCCAGATCAATCAACTTAAACCACAGTTAAAGCAGTAAAGGATGGTAATGATATACAAAACACGTCAAAAACATCCATTTTTCAGTGATTATATAAATCATTGAAAGAGAAATTTAGTAGCAGCTGCGACATTAAAAATAAACCCTGCCAGTCAATTTCACCTGTATACACATGCATGTAGCCATGAAGGGTGAATTAATTGTCGAAAATTTCAATGAAAAAGGAAGAATAAACATCTAAAAATTGTTAATGTTTATTTTTCTATTTTGTGCTGTTGTTGGACTCACTGTACTGTAAACATGGAGCGTAAGTGTGATTCATACCTATTACATTTACGTTTTGATCAGCTGCATACATTTCCCCAGCAATATCATACAGAAAAGGATGTCGGCAGAACTTACAATAACTTGACATTACCCTTACCTTCACAGAGCTTGAATGACCTTGATCTTTATTTTGCCTTGACATATCCAATGTCCATGACATTGACTAATCTCACCTTAACAGATCCAGGGTACCTGTCAGCTGATATACATGTACTACCCCCAGTATCCTTAAATCTCACCTTAACAGATCCAGGGTACCAGTCAGCTGATATACATGTACTACCCCCAGTATCCTTAAATCTCACCTAAACAGATCCAGGGGGTACCTGTCAGCTGATATACATGTACTACCCCCAGTACCCTTAAATCTCACCTTAACAGATCCAGGGCAGCTGTCAGCTGATATACATGTACTACCCCCAGTATGCTTAAATCTCACCTTAACAGATCCAGGGCAGCTGTCAGCTGATATACATGTACTACCCCCAGTATGCTTAAATCTCACCTAAACAGATCCAGGGGGCCCCTGTCAGCTGATATACATGTACTACCTCCAGTACCCTTAAATCTCACCTTAACAGATCCAGGGTAGCTCTCAGCTGATATACATGTACTACCCCCAGTAACCTTGAATCTCACCTTAACAAATCCAGGGTTCCTGTCAGCTGATATACATGTACTACCCCCAGTACCCTTGAATCTCACCTTAACAAATCCAGGGTACCTGTCAGCTGATATACATGTACTACCCCCAGTACCCTTAAATCTCACTGTCATCTCGTCATATCCTGTGATGACCTTGAGCTTTACACTCTCTTATTGAGACCCTACAGTGCCCTTCACTCTCTCCTTCACATATCCTGTGATGACCTTGAGCTTTACACTCTCTTATTGAGACCCTACAGTTCCCTTCACTCTCTCCTTCACATATCCTGTGATGATCTTAAGCTTCATCTATATATTTGACCTACTATTTAGTGACCTTGCATTTACTATCACCTTGATAGATCCAGAGGTGCCCTTCAGTTTACTCACACCTTGACAGATCCAGAGGTGCCCTTCAGTTTACTATCACCTTGACAGATCCAGAGGTGCCCTTCAGTTTACTCTCACCTTGACAGATATAAAGGTGCCATTCAGTTTACTCTCACCTTGACAGATCTAGAGGTGCCCTTCAGTTAATCTCACCTTGACATATCTAGAGGTGCCCTTCAGTTTACTATCACCTTGATAGATCCAGAGGTGCCCTTCAGTTAATCTCACCTCGACAGATCCAGAGGTGCCCTTCAGCTTACTCTCACCTTGACAGATCTAGAGGTGCCCTTCAGTTAATCTCACCTTGACATATCTAGAGGTGCCCTTCAGTTTACTATCACCTTGATAGATCCAGAGGTGCCCTTCAGTTAATCTCACCTCGACAGATCCAGAGGGGCCCTTCAGTTTAGTCTCACCTTGACAGATCTAGAGGTGCCCTTCAGTTAATCTCACCTTGACAGATCCAGAGGTGCCCTTCAGTTTACTCTCCAGCAGCCCCACACGATCGTTAGCCTCCTTTTCCAGTTCCTCCACTGTGGACACCAGCACCTCATTCTGTTCACTGAGGTCGTTCACGTATGCCTGCAGCACCCGCACTCGCGTCTACAGAAATATAGATACATACAGTATTAAAGTATACAGGTAAATGTTTATACTGACATGGGTCAATCAAGACTTGATTTACTTCCGTTTATGGGTAGTTTCCCCAACAGAATAAAATTGCACTGTTCTCTGAAATTCGCCGACGTACTTTAAACCTCACCTAAATTTCAACATGAAAATAGCTGTTTTTCTTCAAAATATTTCCCCAATATGATTTTTCTTTCAATTCAAACAGTTTAAAATGCATAATACTGCATACATTCATTTTCTTCACACATAATTTTAACAAAAATTCTCATAAATTGAAATATACTGCACACATGTATGTCGGAAACAAACATTTATCTATAACCTTGATGACGCTAGAGCCTTGTATCAAAATATCAATTTCCCCAAAATCTGAAAAAAGGGTGGATTCCCCTAAATCCTAGATTGATTCCTGACTGAGACTCAGGCAGTATTAAAAAGTTGGAGACTCCACCTAGGTCAATATCACTTTTTTCGGTTTATATCACATCAGAGTTTAGGTCTAAGAATGAAAACACTTGTGTTTTTGCTAACGTTAACAAATCCAATCTTTAACTTTGGTACTTATCCTGAAAGTTTTTATTCCAATTTTAATCAGCAACCGTAAGTTTAGATATCTGTTCAATATCAATTTATGTAAATATTTTTGAAATAAAGAAAAACTTGATGGTTAATTGAACATATATATGATCCAACCACCTAAAAAAAAATATTTTATGGAACAAGACACATTTTATTATTAATGAAGTACTGTTAATGGTAACCTAGTTTTCCCTATCAGAATTACAAGTACAGTATGTACTTCTAATTTTTTACTCCAAAAGCATTTACGTGTTTTAGAATTATGTGTGTTAAAAACCTTTCTATATAATGAATTGTTACAACATTGTCCTTAATAAAAAAATAAAAAATAAATTCAACGACTGGTTTAATGTTTCCAATCTTTAAATAACATTAACAATTCACAAATTTGTTAATCCACTTTGTATAAGTAATTGTACGGGTTCATTAGGTTTTTTTCTTCACCTTGGCCTAGAACACCTAGTGAAAGAATTAATATTTGCCCTAAATCTGACTAATATGATTCAAAGTGGTTTTGTACAGTTAAAAATGTATTGAAAATATTAAATGAACAACAACAAAAACAGACACACACAATGAAATAACTTTCTACCTTCAGACTCTGACCCTTCCAAATGTTCAACTTGCAACCCTATATACACCTATTGTTTTTCCCTTATTTTCATTAATGCTTTCAGTATTCAAAAGTAAAAAAAAAATTAACGAAACAAATGTTGAAATTTAAATTCACCACACAATGCAATCTATCGAACCTGATCTACACTAAATCTGTACATATCTTGACTCAAGTATTCCACTTAGATGTGTTGTAAATCTTCATACCTCCACCTGGACCACATGTCAACAGCAGGAAAGGGTGAAGTAGGGTAACGTGACAATCAACAAGCTGTTACTACAGTACTGTACACTAAATCACAATCAATAAATCAACCAAACACATCCTCCCAGGATAGCATTGTCACAATGGTGTACTTCAGTAAACGATCCAGACACACACACAATGCATAGGTGTGATAATCTATTACATGTCAATCTTAATACAAATACAAACTTCAATCAGTTGAATCTTTGAGGTTTAAAATTCAGCACAGATATTTACAGACCTGGTATTTGAACAATGAACATACAGGAGAAATTGCATTTTACTTTAATTTAAAAATCATAATGTATTTTCTTTTCAAAATAAATGTATTGTTTGCAAACATATTTGAATTTAATATTTAGGATTAAATATAGATTTTGTATCAGAAAATAAACTAAAACACTGTTTAACAATTGTTTACTCTTGTCAGGTAAATCTGGGACCTTCAACACTGGTCTGTTGGTAAATTAATAATCACATCACCATTTGCAAACCTCCATAATGATGATAGCCTAATCATTACTTTCCTATACCTTCATGTATAAACAATGTTTTGAATTCGTGTTGAGTGCATTTTCTACAAATAACAATATTTAGGACCATACCTTGGATTCTTACAAAATTTCAAAAATAAAACATTATCCCCTCCGCATTAAAGCCATGTTGGTCTCTGTGGAGAATAACATATAGATTGTTTAGATATACATATATTAACATTCGACAATTCACATCAATTATATACCTTCTGTGTGTCTTCTCCGCAAAGTTCAGCATCATCAAGTCGCTGCAACCTGCTTTCATACACTCCCTTGAACTCCCCGAGGAGGTTGTGCATCTGTCCACTCGTCTTCCCACCTGTTACCCTCATCCCTTGTCCCACTATGTCCTCCATTTCAAGGGTTACCCCCAAGTAAACTGCTCCCCGTTTCCTCTTGTTTCAATTAACACACTATCACCTTCATCAGTAAATCATGAAATCCTCACCTAAATAATATATCATGATGAGTTGTTGCAAGCTTCATCGAGCGGAAGACAGCCCTAGTAATCCAACACCAAAAACCCGCAGTAAGCTTTAATTTCATTGGATGTATTCGAAATCACATGGAAAAGTGATCCAATAGTAGTACTTCTACTTTTTAGCCCAATGTTTTGATTTTGCACATGGGAGTTGTATCATTTTCCAAATCCAAAACGTGATGTTTTATCGTAATATTTCGCCAGAAACAGGCGATGTCAATGTGTCTTTTTAGGCGACAGCAATGTCATGTTCTAAATATTGATATAATTTGGCGAATTTGTATCGACAAACATTGATGATCTACGTGTGCCGGGAAACCGCTGGGGCAAGTTTTGACACGACCTTCTGGTGTCGAGAGTGAGCTTCACGCTGTGGTGCTCCGAGTCAATAGGCGGAAATACTGGGTAATCACCGGGCTCGCGGCGACAGTAATAATACGGCGAATACAAATGTTTTCTTACATAATTAAGATGATAAGTCTTTTTTTACGAACGGACAAAACAACCTGCTTTAAAAAAAGACAATTGGGATTAATTAAAATAATTGTTACCGATACCAGGTACATGGTGACGAATTCCATTACTTGCTTGAGTGTCCATCACTATCTGGGTTTCGAATTTTATACATAGACAAATATTTTTGGACGAGACCAAATGTAATTAAGTTTAATGAATTGATGAATACTACTAATATAAAAACACTGAAGAAACTTTGTACTTTTATTAGAATAATTAATAACAGTATTTGACCTCCTCGATATAAATGTGTATATATTATACAACAGTACTGTGTACTACCGACTACGAACACTACAATGTATATATTATATTGTAAATATGTTTCTCTATACATTGTATTGTGAAAGAGAATAAAGTTGAATTGCCGATACTAAGTATTAGGCCTAACGGTAGAGATGGATGGATATAGCCAATATAGACGACCTGTCAATTAATAATTAGTCATTATATGCATTCGCTTTCTGAAAATGAAATCGTGTGTCATCTGCTTGGAGGCGAAGCTATAACTTCAGTTTAGAAAATAATGAATGGGGAGAATTGAATTACTTCTGTGGTAGAATATCTACATGTCTAACAAAACGTGCAGAATTTACAGCTGATTTGAGAGTAACCCTACCATGTACTGTATATATATATACATGTTTAGTTGAAAACAGAGACGTAGTTAGGGTCTACAATGTACGTAAGGCTTAATACTTTATCTGAATAGATATATATATATATACGTTTTTGTTACATCTTTGTAATTATCCATTGTAATCTTCATTTGGAGGAAATAAAGAGAAAAATAATTTACTAAACTGATCAAAATTAAATTGTCAATAACTGCAATAACTGCATGCGTGATATTTACTTGAAACTAATTAACACTATTCAAAACCTCATATTAACTTAATAAGAGTGTATTTTTGTAATGTATATATTGAAGGAATTGTTTTTTAGCATACATGTCCAATGGAAACAAAGAGAATTAAAACGAATTCATATATATGATTAAAACAGCACTTATCGATTCGTTAATTTTGTATGTGAATTTTGCCTTGAAACAAAATTTAGATGCCCGAAATATTTGGACACCCTTTTGCCAAGATTTTCCAAGATTTTAATTGTTCACTCAGTCGCATTAGTGGGAAACGAGAGGTCATACACATGGTACATTTTAAACATGGCGGAACATTATAGGATACGGTATGGAGTTGATATAACAAAAAGTACTTTATATAACAGAAATATCATAACTATGTATTTATAACTATGCTTTCAAAATTCTGTCTATTTTTTCTAGAAATCTACTTATACGAGTGAGAACACGTGTATTTCAAATTGAGAAAAGACCTTGAATTTTATTCAAGCTTGGATTTTTACAATAGTAATTGCATATCAAATCATATTCACATTTGATTAAATAGTGAAACTCATCCCAAATTTCCACATTACATAATGCACACTTTCGATCCTGGCGTGGCAAGCCTGCCTATTGGCCTGTTTCAATTGGTAAATGCAAATTTGAAGTACGGAATTTTACAATGTATTTTCTGCCTTTGTTTTTTTTTTTTCAAAAGATATTTTTCAAATTTGAATTGTGTCTTGAAAACAGAATACACCTGTCCTCCAGAGGAGATTTCAATGTCATGAAACCACTTTTGAACGAATTGATCTTGTAACCGTTGTTTCAAAATTAATTTGAAGTATTCTATATTCGTTGTGCACGTGTTTTGATAATCCCAAACGTAATTTAGGCCAGTTTGACAAAATATGTTTCTAACAAATTTTAGCCTTTCAAATTCCATACTTTTATAAGCCTCTTTGTCTGAAATTTTCTTTTAATTATTTTGTCCCTTCAAGTTTTTTCAAAAAAAGAAGTTATATTTCTGACTTCATATAATATGGAAAATTTCAATGAGAAAGAAAAAACTACATGTGGTTTATTTGATTGTGTTCTGAGAGCATCTTACCTTCATAACCATTGTTGTCTGTGATATGTTACTATCTTAAATAAAAATTGGTTAGTGTGCCTGTCCAACTATTATACTAGCGCTTGAAGCCCTGATTGTTGTTAAATCACTGGCTTAGATAAAGCAGAGACGTATATAACAGAGATTTGTAATATATACGTCTCTGGATAAAGGGACCCGGGCAGGTTCCCAACCCCCGTTCCTGGAACGTTTAAGTGTGTTCTAAGCATAATCTGGTTAAAAGCGAGGTAACTCTTATCAGAACATCGACACAATTGACGGCTTTGCCTAAATGAGCAGAGTTTCTGTGGACTCGACTCAGACTTCTGACATTTTAACATATCTGGTGTTGAAGTCCTGATCTTTGATACTTTGGTTTGTTTGTGTTTTAAGTCCTATTAATAGCTATTGCCTGGCATATGTATTATGCAGAAATGTTACCTAATGGCAGCTAACAGCCCGGCCACTCACCTGCCCTCATTCCAATCAGGGTATGCGAGTATCGATAATGTTTTACATGATATTTTCAATAGACTTTCGAAACTTGAAACTCTTGATTTGATCATGAACCGATTGAAAATAATAGAGGATAAATTTGCTGGTATGGAATGTTCTTTGGCTGAAGTAAAAAAGGAGCTGAAAGTTCACAGCGAGAGACTTGAGGGGGCAGATTTTGATCACTCCATCATGGAAGAAAGGATGAGTAAAACAGAACAGGAAAGGGACTGGGCACGGGAGGAATGTAGTCACCAAAGGGAGAAAATTATAGAACTACAAACAAGGTCGATGAAAGACAATTTGCTTTTTTCCGAAATCCCCGAAAATGACGCCAACGAAAATTCAGAAACTGTGCTGAAAGAGTTAATTAAGTCTGAAATGGGAGTTGATGAGGATATAGAGTTCCAAGTTGTCCACAGGCTGAGGAAGCGCCCAGACGGCAAGCCTCGATCGATGGTGGCTAAATTCGTGAAAAGAAAAAAACACGAAACTGTCCTCAAAGCCGCGCCTAATCTGCGAAACAAAGTATACTCTGTAAATGAACAGGTTCCTCAAGAGGTAAACGATTGACGGCGCGCACTGTATCCAGTTTACAGGGAGGCTCGTGATCGCAGGCAAAATGCTCGACTGAAGGGAGACAAATTGTTCGTTGACGGAAGGCTATACAATCCACCCCAACAAGAACCAGCTACCACGACCTCCTTTGAGGCCCGCCGTGATCCAAGCCGTCCTTCCGGTTCCGGTCCCGCTTCCGGTCACGATAGGAGACGGCAACCACGTGGACGCGGACACTCTAACCATCAGTACAGTTAGGGGGACGTCACAAGAGGTCTATCACGTGACCTATATAGTGACTCTGATAATACTGTTACTACTACAGAAACTGATTGTAAAGAACGACTTAAACTCCCATTTCTAAATGTATGTGGTATCAAATCAAAACTTAGCTTACCAGAATTTGCATTACTGATTGAATCCTATGATATATCAATTTTTGTTGAAAGTAAGATGGATGCTTTTAATGTATTACAGATACCACACGGGTATGCATACTTTTGTAAAAATAGGTCAAAAACAGGTGAGGGAGAAATTTAGTGGTATTGTTATCATATATAAAGAAGAATTGGAACCGCAGTTACTCTTTCACCACACTCCTTCATATTTTGTCCAATGGTTAAGATTATCAAAATACTTGATAAGTCAAGATTGTGACATGTTATTGGGATGTGTAGACATTCCTCCTGAAAACTCTAAATAATATAAAATGAGATGAATGATCTGACTTGATTTTTGTAAAGAAAATAATTTATATATTGCAAATGGTCGAGTTGGGAAAGACAAATTAGTTGGGAAGACAACTTGTAATGATACCAGTGTAATTGACTATCTCTTATTGTCATCAGATCTTTTGGAAATTGTAACAAACTTTGAAATTCTTGATAGAACGGAAGTGCACAATATAAATGTTAGAAGTAAGGATTCCCCTACAAATAACTATGTTAAATGGAATAATGACAAGGTATCGAACTTCGTCAATTATATTGAAGAAGATAATAATGGTACTTTAAAAGAAATTGTTGAAAAATTGGACCTGATTACGGGAAGACCTAATAATTTAGTTACAGCTGTTGAAATAAATGATGTAGTAAATACAATGAGCAATTTATTCAAAGATTCGGCAAAACATAACTTTTGGGAAAAGAAGGTTTTTCATCAATCATACAAAAGTAAAAAAACCTAGAAAACCTTGGTTTACTCGGGAATGTCATCTTAAGAGGTTAGAGTTTCATAGAGCCAAACGTCGCTATAATGCCGATAAAATTCCCCCAAACAAAATTACTCTTAAAAATACTGGTATAGAATACAGGAGAACTTTGAATACATTTTATAAAATTCATCAAGAGAAAATGGAAATGGAACTAAGAAAAGTTTCAAAAATAGAGCCGAAAACATTCTGGCACATTCTTAATGAAATCGACGGCACTTGTAAGGGACAGAATGTTGATAAAAATATCCTTTAAAGATCTGAACAAGGGAGGTAACTCTACTGAAATCTTTCAAAGCGATATGGAAGATTTGATGATCTGTTGAATGGAGAAATTACCGAATGTAAAATTACTAAATCCATTTCTTGTTTCAGTAACAATAAGGCTTCAGGTTATGATGGAATCTTGAATGAATATTTAAAATCCACTGTAGAATTATTTAAACCATTATATTATAAGTTATTTAATGCTATATTTAATACAGGCTGTATACCTGACTCTTGGAAGACAGGTGTTATAAAACCCATATATAACCGTAAAGGTGATCGGGATAATTCAGATAATTATAGAGCAATAAGTCTCGTCTCATGTCTTGGAAAAGTGTTTACATCCATACTTAATATCAGATTAAATAAAATGGCTAATGAAATAAATCTTATATCTTGGGCTCAGGCTGGATTCAGGAAAAAGCACTCCACCACGGACAATATTTTCATTCTACATGCCTTAACCTCTATTTATTTTTCACTCGGAAAAAAGTTGTATTGTTCCTTTATAGATTTCAAAAAGGCATTTGATTCGGTTTGGAGACTTGGGCTATGGAAAAAAGTTCAAAAAAGTAAAATAACTGGGAAAATGTTCAAAGTCATTTTTGATTTATATGCAAATACTAAATCCTGTGTTAAAAATGGAAATGATATATCTGATATGTTCAACTGTAACATTGGGGTAAAACAAGGGGAACATTTATCGCCATGTTTATTTGCCATTTATCTTAATGATCTAGAAGATTTTCTTGAAGAAAACAGCGTTAATTGTTTACAAACAATAGAAACTTTAAGTGAAAATATTGGAATATATATCAAACTGTTTATAATTCTCTATGCAGATGATACTGTTATCATGTCTGAATCGGCGGAAGGACTCCAATCAGCACTTAATACTTTTGAATTATATTGTAACAGCTGGAAGCTTGATGTAAATATCAACAAAACCAAAATTGTTAGATTTTCAAAGAGAAAATGTCGAACACAGTTTCATTTTACAATATGTAATGAAGAGATAGAGGATTTTGAAGCATTTTCCTATTTAGGAGTCTTAATAAGTTACAATGGAAGTTATTTCAAAGCAAAAATGAAATTGTTGGCACAGTCCAAAAAAGCTATGTTTGCTGTGTACAAGAAAATAAGAAATATTTCATTACCTGAAGACCTTCAATTTTTTTTTTTGATTCTCTTGTATTACCAATACTTCTCTATTCAGTAGAAGTATGGGGGTTTGACAATTTAAATGCTATTGAAAAACTACGTTTACAATTCTGCAAGCGTATATTGGGTATTAAAAGAAGCACGCCAAACTACATGGTTTTTGGATAGATCGGGAGATTCCCTTTATATGTTGAAGTTAAAACCAGAGTAATTATGTTTTGGTATAAATTGATAACTAGCAATAGTCTGTCAAGCACTATGTATAACTTAATATTTAACTTACAAACAAATGGAATCATGGAGTTCAAATGGTTAAAGAATGTTCAGGATATATGCATAGAAACAGGTTTAAATTTTATCTGGGCATATCAGAAAACATGTACGTTAAATAGAGATTATTTGAAACTTGTTGTGAAACAAAGATTACGAGATCAGTTTATCCAAAAAGGATTTAACGATATCGAGAGCTCTTCAAGAGGATCTACCTATTCCAATTTTAAAACAAATTTTGAACTTGAAAATTACTTTGTGAAACTAAAGCCAAAAGAAAGACAAATTATTGTTAAGTTTAGAACTTCAAATATGCACTTACCTATAGAAACTGTAAGATGGATTGGAATACCCAAAGAAAACAGAACTTGTAATCTTTGTTTTAATGAAATTGTTGATGAATATCATTATCTATTTAAGTGCGAACATGTATCTGTTAAACAAATAAGACAACTATTTATTCCAAATTACTACTATACTTACCCTAGCCTTATTAAAATGCGTGGACTATTTACTATATGCAATGTAAAAGTTTTAAAAAATGTTAGCAAATTTCTAGAAAAACTTGAAAATTTATTGAATATATGTAATTAGTTTGTAGCCTTTATGCCTTTGTTATCCGCCATTTATATATGAATATGATACATATTGACCTCTTGTTACATACTTTGTATGTCTGAGAGAAATAAAAATCTGAATCTGGAAATAACAAAGTGTGATTTAACCCTATCAGCGTGTGTATAGTAAGTGTGATTTAACCCTATCAGCGTGTGTTTAGCAAGTGTGATTTAACCCTATCAGCGTGTGTATAGTAAGTGTGATTTAACCCTATCAGCGTGTGTATAGTAAGTGTGATTTAACCCTATCAGC
>NW_018408772.1:61734-80607 GCF_002113885.1 Mizuhopecten yessoensis | reverse complement strand
AGTAAGTGTGATTTAACACTATCAGCGTGTGTATAGTAAGTGTGATTTAACACTATCAGCGTGTGTATAGTAAGTGTGATTTAATACCGCAATGACCGACCAGGTTCTTCATTCAAAGACAATGGTTTGTTGTCATGACGCCCACGTAGGATACATAGGTCTAACACAGTACATGGGGTTTGGAAGATATTGGAAAATAAAGGAGCATTGTGAAATTGTTGCAATTTACATTGGATAACGCATTCGCCTTTCACCAATATTTTGGTGATTTTTTAGTTCATTGATCAGATATAAAAGTACACGCTACGACCTTGACGCCTTTACGCACACGAAAAGATTAAATAAACCGTGAAATAAAACGTTAACCGATATTTTGATATGTGTTGTCTTTTACCGTAACAACAGCAGCGGCGAACGTATAGTCAGTGCCTAATATATTCTACTGGACTCCAGACGGTTAGTTTATCTATGTGGGAATTAAACTCGATTATATTAAAATGAAAGAATTGGAGGCATTCTATTGAGACACTTCAAAACATTATATAACATTATATAACTGTTTTTCGACAAGGAACTTTTATTTTCAACAGTTACAATAATGTGTACTTGCTGATGTGTGATTTTAATCTGTTCATAAATCCAATAATCTTTTATTGACCACGGCATGACATATAAAATACCGGATACTGGCATGGTTACCACAGAAATATTGGTTTCCGGTCGTCATGCGCAAGAAGACAGAGACAATCCAACAGTACCAATTCGTTCTGGAGTTCTGCGTCACTCCGTAACAATTTGCTAAGTAACACACGAAGAATGACTGGATCTTCTAGGCCAAAGTCCTCCACGGTCTGCTTGTCTGGAGGAGCGTTCAGGAGACCGTAATTGTTGACCATGTCCTGAGAAAACTGTCCATGTTTTTCTAGGTTGTAACCAAAAGACGAAAGCGTTTTCATGATGAAGTCAAAACGATAGCGCATCTCGATCTCCTTCCTGACATTGACCTTGCCCATCTCGTCCGTGGCCTCCTTCCGTATCATCTGCCCCGTATTGGCAATGCTGTATCCATAATACCGCTTCCGCTTCTCCTTGTCGGACACAGATTTCCAGGAGAACACGTGCTCCAGGATTCGTCTATCCAGCTGGAAGGCGATTTCCCCTACCAGTCTCTTACTTGCCCGAATTTTCGCGATTTTCTGACAGCGTGATTCCGTCAGGATGGGCTTAAACCCGATCACACTATCGATTGGGCGGTTCAGCACATTGCTGCTCGCTGTAACAGAAACAATGCAAATGTTGATAAAAGACAATTCTACGGCAGCTATGGTCACCTACGGCGAAACAACTGTAAAGACATCGGCGATGTGTTTTAACCCGCCGTCAACTGTATTATATTGTTCGTTTGCTATTTTTTATTAGTCAATTTAAACCATATTTTATTCATGTCAATATTAACATGTATAATTAAAAAGCCGTTTGATTGTGAGGATTGGGATACAAGTACGTACTTCTACACTGTAGATCATCCTTCTCCTCCTGTTTAGTACATACCTGTAATCCGCGATGCTGTTACTGACTGCTTTTGTGAACTAAGACTCTGTTCTAAACTATCTGGAAAGAAAAATGAAATCAGAATAGAAACTATACGAGAGTTAGAATTATTGATCTTTACCTTTGTTGTCATGACGACTGTGACGTTAAACTCGTATGGCATGACAATTATAACAGACATACATAGATTCTATATCCACCTACCCACCCTATGAATCAATTAGATATTTGATATTGTGTTTGATATTGACCTTATTGCTAGATCAGCAATAGTTGGAAACGAGGCCGGATGCACTTCTTCTATACGTAGTTCCTACTGACTCTGTTTTCTGATGTGCCGGAGGCAAATTGACGACTTTATTTCTTTGGTGGCGTTTGGAAATATATGCTTCACCGTGATGTCCCTTTAAATGCCAAATTGATTTAAGCATTGAATCGTTTTCCTCAACCACGTGACACAATTGGCAACCCAACTGATTATTGTGTTAATGACATCATTTAGTTATGACACCATGATTTTGCCTCAAGATTCTGACCGACACACTATAATGTCACAGAGGCCAATGAAGTAACAACATTCTTTTCTGATGTGCAATGAAGAAAACCACAGTCGATTCCCCGTTTTATGGTCGATGATGACCATCGTCGTCACATTTACATGTATATAACATAGAGAACAAAGACATTTGGAAAGCAAATAAATGCGAAATTACAAAATGCTATGATTGAAAGCAAGTGAGCCTTGATCAAATCAGATATAATCGACCAACGTAATCAACGGATTTAAAAATAACCTCTTTCTTTCGATCGATTGTGAGTGACGTAATTCCTGTGTGACAGTACGCAGCAGACATACCTCCGTAGTGACCGGCGTCTGCAGTACTACCCGGCTTTGCTGGTCTGACCGGGGTGGACGTAGCTATCGGGTCCCCTACAGCTTTACGAGTGACACTGGCGGGAAAACTTGCTGCTCTGGCCGTATCACCACCATATTGACCAACGTCTAGACCAGACTTGATATTTTCCGAACTTAAACGTTCAGGTTGACCAAACTGACCAAGACTTGACGGAACACTTCCGTAACCTTCACTTCCGGTTTGGTCGAGGTAGCCACTGACAGCCACACGTCTATCTCCGATTCCGACACTGAAGGAAGATCCGGGCATCTCAAAATGTGTTTGATATTGACCTTGACCAGTTGCACTCATTGGCGCATACTCCTCAATGGTTATTTGCCTTGATAACAACTTTTCTAGGCGGTCGTCAATGTCCGATGCTGGATCCGGGTACTTTAGATTGGATGTTCTCTCTGCTGATTTAGTTTCCATGGTATTTCTTCTGTTTGTATATGGCTGTTCTCTTCTATTGTTCACTGTTGGAGTAGGCACTTTATTCCCCGACTGACCCGTCGTCATTGACCGCTGGACAGGGGACCTGCTCCTTTGTAAGGGAGATTGGCTCCGTGGTAAGGGGGATCTGCCCGATGGTACGGGGGATTTGCTCCGTGGTAAGGGGGACCTTCCCGATGGTACCGGGGATTTGCTCCGAGGTAAGTGGGACCCTCCCGATGGTACCGGGGATTTGTTCCGTGGTAAGGGGGGCCTGCCTGATGGTACGGGGGACCTATTTGATGGTATAGGACTCCGGGATATTTGGCGTCTGTCGGCGGGTGTTGGTGTACTCGGCATGAGAACAACGAATGGGACATCGTCAGTGTCATTACTCGGGGAGTAGCGTCGAGGGGATTCCTTCTTGGAAGCTCCAGAGATCTGCAAACGCTGTGCGCTCTCTAGACTGCCGTCTTTCGGTGGTACGGATATTAAAGCGCTACTATCTCTATCTGAGAAATGTCGACTTTGTCGATTTGGAACCGAACCATGTTGACTTGTCTGCTGAGTTGAACCATAGGTATATTGACTGTTCTGTGTAGGCGGGACCGAAGCATATTGGTAGCTCCTGTTCGACATGGTTGACGAGAACTCTTTTGGAGGGTCGTGTGAGTACTGATTGCTCTGTTGCATCGGGCCTGGTGATATTGGCCTAAACGGACTAACAGCTGGTGACGGTTTCATTTTGACATCGTCGTTATTCACCGTGTCTGTTGCAAGAAACTCTGAAATAACAATAATAGTAATAAAATAAATAAATAATAATATTCGATTTTCAAAAGCGCCCTATATAATTTGAAAAATTACTCCAATGTGCTTTACAACACATGAATAGTAGTATTACTACAGTTACAGTTATAAAAGACATTAACCTAAACAAAACGAGAGATTAATACACGTATTAAAGAGCACGTACTTTATTTCCAAGAAAATCCTCAAGGAAAAGATACAAGTGACACTAAAACCCGTCTATGATTTCGTTACATTAGTACATGGAAATGTTTCATCACTGGGTTACCAGCTGTAGACATGGTCCAAACTGGAACCGATCAGGGGACAGTACACATACTTTTGGCCTGTCCGGTCATTTGCTCGTCACTCCAGACTAACAGACTGGCCAGCACATGAGCCGTCCTTAAGGAGGCGTTCTCGCTCATGGATACCAGACATTTCCGTAACTGTCGGTTTTCCTCCTTCAGACGGGCGTTTTCGGTCCAGAGTACCCGGTCAGCGCCCTTCGGGAGAGTGTTCTCGGATCTCAAAACCTCTGCGGCACCCGGTAACGTCTGACTGAACAGATCGCCGGGGCCAAGAGTTTGAAACCTGTCATTCCACACAGACATTTTTATCTGCTGGCATGACTGGTAACACTCAGCCGACTCAAGCTCCAACAAAACGTAACCATGGAGAGGTCATGACGTCACAATTACGGCTATAAGGATCATGCCCCATTGTGACGTCATAGTCCTTTAGGTTTGCCTAACACCCCATCTGCCCAATGTCTCAAAGCGACGCCGTATCTGTAAAATTGATTTGTATCTATAATACAATTATCACGGGAAGTTAAAACTTAAATCTTCGGATACAAGATACAAGATACAAGATTTTTTATTTAGAGTCGTATATGTTATAATGGAAACATTAGCTCTGTAGAGCTATTATTACGACAAACAAAGGTATAAAAACAGGACAAATAAGACAATATGCAAAAAACAACAGGCATATAGCAAGGTTTATACACACACAGACAAGAAAAAATATTAAATCACAGCATGCAGTAATTAAAAAAAAACTTTGTACGTACAGAACAAAGTATATATAAAAATCTATATTAAATTGATGCTGCACAAAAGATTCATGCCACATGCTCACATACATAAATGCTAATATGGCATGAGTTAAAAATTGACCGAATATATGCTGATATAGCATAAATTAAAAAGATGATTTGACAAGCATTGATTAAGTTATACAATGCGTAAATAAGAGCACTAAGCAAAAAATGAAAGGAAGTAAAAGCATAAAAGCATGGTATCACAAGACATGGTA
Organism: Mizuhopecten yessoensis; assembly: GCF_002113885.1. Taxonomy (NCBI): domain Eukaryota; kingdom Metazoa; phylum Mollusca; class Bivalvia; order Pectinida; family Pectinidae; genus Mizuhopecten; species Mizuhopecten yessoensis. The sequence continues at coordinate 75,619 of NW_018408772.1, read as the reverse complement.
TCACAAGACATGACATGGTATCACAAGACATGGTAAAAACTAAGTATAGAAATGATAAAAAAAGGTTGGAACAAACAAACACGAGTAGTTACATATGGCGCAGGAACACAACTGGCCGTCCCAAGTGTGCAGCAGTCTGCGAAAGCTCTGGAAATGTTCTATTTTCCTCAGTTCATTAGGCAAACTGTTCCGCACTTGGACAGCCTCAAAACGAAAAGACTTTTTTCCATACCTTGTTGTGTTAACTCTTGGTACCTGATTGGTGTTCTCTTGCCTGAAATTATGTTCAACATTATTTTTATCAATCAATTCATTAAAAAATTCTGGAGCTAACCCATTTACATTTTTAAAGACTTCTGTAGCCATAGTTTTCATTCTAACAACGTGTAAAATGTGAGGTTGTTTCTGCGTAAACTATCTATCACAGGTGAGGCAAAATCGTTTTCAATAAAACACAGAGCTCTTTCCTGTATCTTTTCCATCTTTCGAGTGTTTCTGAGGCTACAAAAATTAGATGAAATAAAACATTTAAAAACGGTGATCTTTCCTAATTGTTTGGAGGCCTTTCTACAGATCTTAGATACATGGTCATCAAATTTCAATAAAGAGTCAATCTCCACACCTAGCAGAGTAACACTATTTTTACAATCAATTACCTGGTCGTCAATAGAAAACGATTTAATGTTGTCACAGGTTTTTTTCCCTATACATATGGCATGAAATTTGCTAGGATTTGCTTTCATACCATTTGCTGAAAACCAGTTTAGTAAAAATTTACTTTCTTTTTCTATAGTAAGTTTAAGGTTCGAAGAACAGTTGCTGATATATGAAAGGGTATTGTCATCAGCATAATTGTACAAATCGCAGTCTTTTAGAAACGTAAAAATGTCATTAAGAAAAATGTTAAAAATCAGTGGGCCGACAATAGACCCCTGGGAGACTCCCTTACTTAGCAGCTTCCAGTCGCTGACATCGGGGCCAAGTCTAATCCGCTGATGTCTGCCACTGAGGTAGCTGCCGATGAAACTGACTGCAGTCTCATCCAGCCTATAGGCTCGCAGCTTCTCCAGTAGCAGATTGTGTGGAATACAGTCAAAGGCCTTGGACAGATCCATCAGAATTGCTCCAATAAACTGACGATCATCCAAGGCCCGGCGCCAATTCTCAAGTAGACGAAGCACAGTAGACTGGCACCCGAAACCCTTTCTGAAAGCTGCTAAGTAAGGATTAAAAAATATACTAAAAAATTCACCTCGGATCCTGCTTTTAGCATTTTGACAGAAATTCCGTCCACCCCAGTAGATTTCTTTCAGTCTAAACTAGATATAAGTTTCGTTACCTGTTGCTAAATTGAAAGGACCCCTCATCTTCCGCAGGTTTCATGTTGTTTTGAATATGTACAATGCTTGGGTGATCAGAAAAATACCATTCACCATCAAGCTCTTTAGAGCTAGGGCCTGTGCTACAACGTTCAAAAAAGTAATTACGGATTGACTTTCTCTTAATCAACATTCATTTATTATACATCGTGATTTTATAAATTGATATGTAACATATAATTAAACAAATTAAGGAGGAAGACAAGTTTGGCCTTGTGCTCTATCCGGGCCTCAGAATCCGAAAACTTAAATCTGGAGATATAAGTGTTGAAATATGTGAAGTTAAGACATTAAACTGTAATTAAAATTTTAATATGCTTAGTCAGATTGTCGAGGCCGGGTCTGCGTCTGGTTGACAATATTTTACCCCAATTTTTCACCCATACAAAGTAAACTGATGGTAGTATATAGTACAACATTACAAGCATCGAGTGAAATATTTTGAAGCATACAATGTTTAGAAACCGGTGTTTTTAATGTTTATTCAGACCACTGTCCGGTCACTTTTTCTATTGGTATTCATAAACGTAGTGTGTTTAATGCGTCAAGTACTGAGAATACTGTGAGACAGGATGTAAGTTTTGTGAATATGAAATGGGAGGATGAGAAAAAGAAGAAGTTGTGAGAGTTTTAGAGAATAATATTGATGATTTGCTGGACATTTGTGATGTTGGTGAGCTCAGTCATAATAATATAAATACGAGTGTTGATAAATTTTCGTGTAAATTGAATAATTTTATATTACCTTTCTGTACAAAGAATATTATACATAGTGGAGTGCAAAAGGTTGATACCAGGGAAGATAAACCCTGGTTTAATGTCAAATGTAAACGAAGGTATAACGAATATAAAAACGTTCTTTAATATTAAACAAATGTAAAAACGAAGAACACCGTGTCTGTCTTATTAACAAGAAAAAAATGTACAAAATATTAGAATACAAACTTAAAAAGAATATAAGTGTTAACAAGGTAACATGCTTAATTACATGAGAAAATATAATCCTCAGTTTTAAAAAACATTTTAAAAAAAGGAAGCAAAAGTTTAAAAACGATTTGAATGATACTGCTTTTCTTGACCATTTTTATAAATTAGCTTCAACCAAACCAACTATTGATGCTAATGTTTCATTATTTTCTGCAAGAACATGATTTTAACTCTTCGAATGTAACATTTGACGAATTAGACGTTAATATATCAGAAGCCGAAATATTTGGTGCAATTAATAAATTAAATGCAAATAAGGCATGTGGCCCTGACAATATTTTAAATGAATACATAATTTAATGTAAGACGGTGTTGATGCCTTGTTTTGTAACTTTATTTAACACTATACTTAAAGCTGGTCATTTCCCGGAAGCATGGTCAAAAGGTAATATTGTGCCTGTCTTTAAGAAGGGAGATGTCAACGATGTAAATAGTTACAGAGGTATTACTCTTGTTAGCTGTTTGGGGAAACTTTTCACGTCAATCATTAATAATAGGCTTTTGGTATTTGACCAAAAATATAGTAAAATAACGGATGCTCAGTTTGGTTTTAAGAAAAACTTGTCTACTATTGACGCCATATTTGCTTTACAGTCTTTGATTAATCGCACTCTAAAACGTAAAAAAAATATATACTGTTGCTTTATTGATTATACAAAGGCTTTTGATTTCGTCAATAGACAAAACTTGTGATTCAAATTGATAAAAGAAGGCATTGTTGGGAGATTATTAAAGCTAATAAGGTTATTGTATAGTAGTGTTAAATGTTGTGTTAAGCATAATGGTTCATTATCCAATTATTTCAATTGTGAAAATGGATTGTTTCAAGGTGAAATTTTATCACCATTATTGTTTACATTATATGTTAATGATTGCGAAATGCAATTTTTAATTGACAAGTTCAAGTTTACAACTGTTAGTCGATAGAAATTCAAACGCTGAATTTGTTCCTTTTTATGTACGCAGACGATATGGTGATTTTTTTCCGAAACGCCAGAGGGTCTGCAAGATATGTTACACTTTGTAGAATCGTACACAAAAAAAAATGGGATATAACAGTCAAAACGGATAAAAAAAAAATCTTGTGTTTCGAAATGGGGGTATTTTGAGAAATAATGAATGTTGGATATACAATGGTTGTCAGTTAGAAATTGTAAATTAGTTTAACTACCTTGGAATCTTAATAAATTACAATGGAACCTTTAGAAAAACACAACAAAAAAATACAGGTCAGGGAAGAAAGGCTTTGTTTTCAGTTATGAATGTATGTCGGAAAAATGTTCTTAATATTGAAACTCAATTATCAGTTTTTGATACGTATGTAAATAGTATTCTAAGCTACGGTTCTGAAATATGGGGCTTTCATAAAACCTCAGGTATTGAAAAAAATCATACTTTGTTTTGTAAACGACTGCTTGGCGTAAGAGAATTTTATAAGACATGAACTTACTAAAGCAGATCTGAAAATCATTGCTCTGAAAGGGTACATACATTTCTTTTTTTTTATTATAAAGTATAACACTATCTACTCGTAACAGGAACCGTTACACCATGAGGTGCCGAAGCTAACCAAGCAGTCGCAAGTGATGGATCAGAAAATGATCGCAATGCCATAAAACTAGGGTTGTCAAACCGGTCTTATTTTTGTAACCGGTTACTCTTCTACCGATCGAGAAACCGGTTAATCGGTCAATTTGGTAGTCAAATAATAAACAGCAACAAATACATTATATGTTTGGAAAATGTGTTTACACCACAAACACACACGTATATATTAATTAGCATGATAGTTTACTCGTGTATTTCAAGGTTTACACAGGAAATAGTTGCTTGTAACCTCAGTAATTATATGTCATATGGACAACGAATGTCGGAATGCAGTAAGACGGATTCAATTACAATTATCTGTACTCGAAATCATATGCGGTAATATTATTTCTTTAGAACAAAGTTTGTTTGACAAACGTTTTAAAAACATTCAAGTGTGTACTCTTCATATTATCTTTATATCTCGCATGTAAAGGCGCGTTCTATCTCAGAAAGTTGATATTTCACAACTTTGTATTCTGGCTTCCTTTTAAAATCTGTTCAGATTTTTTATGGTGTTGGCGACATCTCTTAGTCAGTAATTAAATTAGAGTACAAAATAACACTAACATGTAATCCCTGAACGCTGTTTTTATTACAAAACTTTCCAATTTTGGTCGCATCTATACAAATGCAAATAGGTTGTAGGTCTAGGCCAAGGAAACATGGGGCTACCAAAAGGGGTAAGTAAATGTCCGACTTTTCGGTTAAGGATTTTGGTAACCGGTTTGTGATCTTTCGCCCGAGTAACCAGTTAACCGGTTAACCATTGACAACCCTACATAATACATCTACATACCAAATGTCGACCAATCAGGACCCGACCTAACATGGACACATTTTCAAATACAAAAAATGAACACAGATCACAGTAGTGTTCGTAGTGACACTGCACACTTTTACGTAGGGATATTGGACAATGCATACATTTTGACTAATCAGAAGCCAGCCTGCATCAGCCGTTTTGCGGGAGATGTTGGCCTTTTTCCCCATCTACAAGAACACGATTAAAATATTCAATTAATCAGAACAGAAATAAGTATAGCCTGAAATGACTCCGCAAATGATAGGTCATGATTTAGATCTGTTCGGAAAGTTAACATCGAATATCATCAGTGACTTCATGTATTATGTAAAAGAGTGGATTAATTAGGTTGCCTTACAAGCTTCAGTTGTAGAGAATTTCCCTTTAGCTTAGCGGCAGAGCATCGGGCTGGAGAACCAAGGGTCGCGGGTTCGAGCCCCAGCGACGGCACTATCTTTATCACTTTTCCTCGTCCTACTACAATTATATGTAACTGCAGTACACCTCTATTACTATGATACTTGTATCCCTCGCATGCTTATACATTAAATCTATGTATGTTACATATCTTGTATTATCTAACATGGATAATAAAGCAACCATAAGAAATTATTCTGATTACAAACAATCCCTCCAATGGGACAGAGTAAGAAGTCTTTTAAAGAATTAAACCCCAAATTTCCCCATTGAGCCCCACAACTATGCACCCAAAGGGGCCACACCCATCATCTATACAAAATTAAGACCTCTTTGTCTAAGGATACTCCGGGCCCAATTCGAATAAAATCATTCAAATGGTACATTAGGAGAAGGATTTGAAAGATCCAAAACTCAATTTCCCTTTTGAGCCCCACCCCTCTGCACCCAAAGGGGCCACACCCAACATTTATACAAGATCAAGTCCTTTTTGCCTAAGAATGATCCAGACCAAATAAGGATAAAAAAAACTTATCCCTACGGAAGAAGCAGAGCTTTAAAGATTTTACCTCTATTTCCCCTATTGGGGCCCGCCCCTCTCCACCCAGAGGGTCCAAACCTACCGTTTTAACAAGATTGAGTCCCCTTGGTCCAAGGATGCTCCAGACCAAATTGGGACGAAATCCCTAAATCTCTATTTCCCCAATGGGGCCCCACCCCTCGGCCCCCAGGGGGCCACACCCAACGTTTATATAAACATTGAGTGCCGTTGGCCAAAAGAAGCTCCAGACTAAATTGGGATGAAATCCCTTAATCCCTATGGTAGAAGATGGATTTCAAATGTTTTACTTCTATTTCCCCTATTTGACCACGTCCATTTGCCCCCAGGGGGAGGGGGGTTCACCCATCGTTTATACAAAATTGAGTCCGAATCCCTTGGCCCAAGGACGCTCCAGACCAAATTGGGATGAAATCCGTTTACCCCTATTGTCCCCCGCTTCTCTGCCCCCAAAGGGGAGGGGCACACGCACCGTTTATACAAAATTGAATCCCTGGCCTAAGGATGCTCCAGAACAAATTAAGTCAAAATCTAATGGGTCGTTCAAGACTAGTAGCAGTTGACGGACGGACGGATGGACGACGGACGACGGACGCTGTGGTATGGCATAAGCTCACAATGGACGGGTGAGCTAAAAATTGAAGTTCGAACAAGTTTGAAGCGTGAAAAAGTTTGAAGTTTGTGCAGTTGTAAACAAGCCTAAATATACCACAATCCCCCAAAATCAATTTCAGTGATAGTACTAATGGCAACGGGGAATATGCCTACTCCTAACACGAGTTCTCACCCAGGTGAGAAATCGTGTTGGGGTGAGAAATCGGGCCGTAAGTGAGAAATCGGGCCGTAACAAACGTCACTGTAACATAGACTTATATGGTAACAATAATGATGATAATAATAAGTGGAGGTTCTTATATACCGCTCTATCACAGCCTAGTTGGTAGGTCATCGTGAAACGGTACATATTGATTGATTGATAGGTTTTACGTCCGCTTCACTACCGAGTAGTTCAGTTATCCAGAAGACGAAGAAAAGGCGGGAAAATGAGTAAGAAGAGGGAGACAGAGGAGAGAAGGAGCTGTCTGTCCTATATGTATTTACTGTATAAGTCTAGTTTTTGTAAGACGGCTCCTAGGCCTAATGTTGCCTTATCCTAACACTAGTCGTATAGCAGCACCAAGTCTGGACCGGGAGTGAGGTAGAAAGCCGCCAACATTTACACCAGCTCCTAACGATTCTATAATTTGGCTTGTATCTATAATTTTAAAGTCCTTCTAAATGTCTTAATAAAGAGGCCCTAGTTCTAACGGCCGAAAATTTGGAATAAAGCTTATCCTATCCTCTGTGCCGGCGTTTACGCGCCTACTCTTTTTCGAAAAACTCAGAGGGATCTTTTTCGTGCGAGATTGGACAGTTCTCACACGGGCCACCATTTATAGTCCCATCCGACAGACTGCGTGTTAGTGGTTAGTGGTTAGTGGTTAGTGGTTAGTGGTTAGAGTCATGCAGGTGCTGGTTTCTTTTTTTTTTGTCCGTTCATGTAATCCGCTCTTCGTCTTTCGTCACTTAAAATAAAGCTGACTGAACTTTACCAATATGCTTTTTCTTATAAACCTCGTTATATTATGTGGCTTTTATCGAAATGGTGGAGGTATAATTATGTTCTTATGAGTATACAAGTAGATAGAATAAAACCGAACAAACAAACATAAGTTATTAAACATGTTTTAGTTTTATTTGTTTTTAAGAGTTGTTTAGTTGATATTTAACTAGATTTGGGGATGGGACACAGAGGAGGAGACTCAACCGCTAAATAAATGCTATTTGCCAATTCCATCCATCTATCTTGGATATGATATTATGCTCGATATAAGATTGCTGTGGAGTAGAAGACACGTCCTTTTTAAAAACGGAACTTCCCGCACGTGGCCAGAACACATACGTTTCAGCTGTCCTATATCAACCGGAAGTGAAATGTTTTTTGGTTTTTGAATAATAATCAAATTTGTTTATTGTTTTGATTGATTGGATATTGTTATTATTACCCTATTAGCTGTGTCAGATAAACAGATTAGCACTGCCCAACCACGTACTCATTTACAGCTGAGTAGACTGGAACAAGCGGAGTAAAGTATATTGTTCAAAGGTACAACACAACCCTTTGGTCAAGAGCCCGGCGTCCTACCACTAGACTATTGTGCCTCCTTTAATAATGTACAGAAACTTACATGGAAATTATTGCAAACTCGTATTGATCTGGTGATGTTTAAGTTTGAACTCATTAAAAACAGATCGTTTTGATCTGGTGATGGTTAAGTTTGAACTCATTAAAAACATATCGTTTTGATTTGGTGATGTTTAAGTTTGAACTCATTAAAAACAGATCTTTTTGATCTGGTGATGTTTTAGTTTGAACTCATTAAAAACAGATGGTTTTGATCTGGTGATGTTTTAGTTTGAACTCATTAAAAACATATCGTTTTGATTTGGTGATGTTTAAGTTTGAACTCATTAAAAACAGATCGTTTTGATCTCGGGATAGATTCTAGTCACCGCAATGTAGCAGCTTAGTTGAAATTGGTTGAGTAAATGGTCCCAACGTATGCTCTAATTTTAACATTTTAGCTATAAATCAAAACTGGTCATGAACAAGTCGGGCTGTCAGTGAGATTCTCAATACAAATCCACAAACAGCTGTGTGGCACTGTTCAGAACATAGGAACAGATGAAGGAACATTTAAGAAAACTGCAACAGATATCAGATGTATCACACAGTTTATGATTTAGCTGAATGATACAAGATGTATCTGGCTCATAGAAAATGGGATGGATACTTTATACATCATTTGCAACACATGTGTACAGTAGTATTTCCCCGTTTTCGATGCAGAGAAAAATGTGTTGAGGAAAACACACTGACCGTTCAACGGGAGGTAACTCGAAATTTTCTCATTTAGCTGTAAGCTCTTGTAAAGTTTAACAGTAATATTTCACTCGATCCTTGTAAGGTTTAACAGTAATATGTCACTCGATCCTTGTAATGTTTAACAGTAATATGTCAATCGATCCTTGTAATGTTTAACAGTAATATGTCAATCGATCCTTGTAATGTTTAACAGTAATATGTCACTAGATCCTTGTCATGTTTAACAGTAATATTTCACTCGATCCTTGTAAGGTTTACCAGTAATATGTCACTCGATCCTTGTAATATTAAACAGTAATATGTCACTCGATCCTTGTCATGTTTAACAGTAATATTTCGCTCGATCCTTGTAATGTTTAACAGTAATATGTCACTCGATCCTTGTAATGCTTAACAGTAATATTTCACTCGATCCTTGTCATGTTTAACAGTAATATGTCACTCGATCCTTGTAATATTAAACAGTAAAATGTCACTCGATCCTTGTCATGTTTAACAGTAATATGTCACTCGATCCTTGTAATGTTTTACAGTAATTTGTCACTCGATCCTTGTAATGTTTAACAGTAATATTTCACTCGATCCTTGTAATGTTTAACTGTAATATGTCACTCGATCCTTGTAATGTTTTACAGTAATATTTCACTCGATCCTTGTAATGTTAAACAGTAATATGTCACTCGATCCTTGTAATGTTTAACTGTAATATGTCACTCGATCCTTGTAATGTTTAACAGTAATATTTCACTCGATCCTTTGTAATGTTTAACAGTAATATTTTACTCGATCCTTGAAATGTTTAACTGTAATATGTCACTCGATCCTTGTAATGTTTAACAGTAATATTTCACTCGATCCTTTGTAATGTTTAACAGTAATATTTTACTCGATCCTTGAAATGTTTAACAGTAATATGTCACTCGATCCTTGTAATGTTTAACAGTAATATTTCACTCGATCCTTTGTAATGTTTAACAGTAATATTTTACTCGATCCTTGTAAGGTTTAACAGTAATATGTCACTCGATCCTTGAAATGTTTAACAGTAATATTTCATTCGATCCTTGTAATGTTAAACAGTAATATGTCACTCGATCCTTGAAATGTTTAACAGTAATATGTCACTCGATCCTTGTAATGTTTAACAGTAATAATTATCACTCGATCCTTGTAATGTTTAACAGTAATATGTCACTCGATCCTTGTAATGTTTAACAGTAATATCATTCGATCCTTGTAATGTTTAACAGTAATATTTCACTCGATCCTTGAAAAGTTTAACAGTAATATTTCATTCGATCCTTGCAATGTTTTACAGTAATATGTCTTTCGATTCTTGTAATGTTTGGCACTAATACATAGTCTACCAGATTGGATCCTCTAGCGCTATAAATGGTTGTATTACCATTGTAAGGATCGCCTACATGTCTTCCATTTACAATTCTCAAACCCGTATTTTTGCACATCGATAAAAGTTGCCGGCCAAATTGGTGGACAGTCTTGTCCATACTTTTACGTTTATTCATACTATTGACTGGCAAATAGTTAACAATGTTGGATAAAATATTACTTGATGCATTGCCCAGTAGGTCAGCGTCACTGAAATCATCAGCTGCACCAGTTCGACTGTTAAGATCACCTATAGCCAATATGCTACAAGAGGATTTGTCCTGATATACAGAAATACTTTATTCTAATTTTACAAAAAGATCCACATCATGCGAATCATAATAAGTACTATTAACTGGCGGAAAATAATTAACAAAATTTAAATCTCTTTACCATCACGTGATAATTCACGTGCTACCTTGAGTACTACGATACTATCATTTACATTTTCGACAACAGCACAATACTTTTTTTGTGGTATTCAGGTGCTACATTTGGCGACGGGCGATAAAAATACGAACGTTTCATCGGCTGCAATGGCGAATTTCATGGAAATTGGAGGCGTTCCAAATTTTGATTGCCACGGGGATTCGTCTGCCATTTCGCAAAGATGGAGAAAATGGAAAAGGGCATTTGAACTGTTTATTGTGAGTAAAGCAATAACGGACGCTACACAGAAAAGGGCGTTATTACTTCACTGTGCTGGGATGAGAGTACAGGAGATATTTGATACGCTCGCAGACACCGGAGAAGGCAATGATTACGCGAAGGCATTGGGATAACTGAGTGAATATTTCGCGCCACAAGGGAATACTCCGTTTGAGAGACATCAGTTTTGGCAAATGAAACAAGAGTCTGGAGAAACAGTGGAGCAATGTATCACGAGATTGCGAGATAAGGCAATGACATGTGAATTCGGAACAAGCGAGGATGAACAAATTCGTGACACCAGTTACGTAAGAAATTCCCAGAAAAGGGAGGAACATTGACACTTGTTAAAATGCAGGAAGTGAGTAGAGCACATGAAGCAGCAGAGAGACCGGCCGCTGTGATGAACCAGGAGGAATCGGTCCATGCTGTTTATGAGAAACGAAAGGGATATAGATCAGGTCATCAGCAGGGTGCCAGTAACTATGGTAACAAAACTGGGGTATGTTTTCGAAGTGGGAATCAAGGCCATTATGCTAAGGACAAAGAGTGTCCTGACAGAAATAGAAAATGTAACAAGTGCCATAACATCGGACATTTTGAGAAATGTTGCAAAACAACACAGTCAAATCCTGGAAAGGCGAGACAAAAGGGGCGTAACCCGCGTACTGTGAAATTAGTACAGGAACATGATTCCGATGAGTCTGATCCCAGGAAGTACGTGTTTAGTGTATCGAAAGATCAGGACCGAGAACTAATTCGTGTATCAGTTGGAGGAGTGCCAATATCGTGTACAGTCGATTCCGGGGTAGGTGTCAACATTAAAGACAGAGAACTCTGGGAGAAACTTAAAATGTCTAAAATTAGCTGTAAAAGTAACACCACGGACAAGAAACTGTTTGCTTATGAAAGCACCCAGCCTTTACCTTTAGCAGGGTGTTTTGATGCGGACGTTACTCTTGGCAACACCACCGTATCTATGGTTAAGTTCTATGTCTTGGAAGGAACAGGCCAACCGTTGCTAGGAAAGAGCACAGCTATTGAACTAGGAGTTCTACATGTCAGCACTGAGGACATTTGTATTGTTGACCCGGATGTTAGCAAAGCTGAACTGTTACATAACTACCCAGAATGCTTCACGGGTATCGGTAAACTTAAAGATTACCAAATGACTGTTGCTTTGGACGAGTCTGTATCACCTGTTGTTCGACCGTTACAACGTATACCCTACCACCTGAGAGAAAACTTGAGGCCAAAGTAAAGGAACTAGAGTCACTGGACACTATCGAGAAAGTCAAGGAACCAAGTGCATGGGTAGGTCCCGTTGTGATTATACCCAAGGCCAGTGGAGATATCAGATTATGTGTCGATATGCGTAGGGCGAATGAAGCTGTGGTACGCGAAAGGTATCCAATACCGACTGTTGAGGAGATATTGCAAGACTTAAACCAGAGTAAGTTTTTTTTCGAAACTGGACATACGTTGGGCCTATCACCAGATAGAACACACCCCCGAGCCGCGCGAGATAACGACATTCCAAACACATCAAGGCAATTATCGGTACAATCGGCTCATGTTTGGAATTAGTTGTGCTCCAGAGTTGTATAATAAGATTATTCAACAAGTCCTGAGAGACTGCCCAGGAGTCAACAGTATCTTTGACGACATTGTCGTGCATGGAGCCTCACAAAGTGAACCTAACCAGAATATGGACAAGCTCCTACGAACATTGAGTGAAAAGGGGTTGACATTAAACTTGGACAAAATGCCAGTTTAATATGCCGCAGATTACATTCATGGGACATGTCTTATCAGAGCATGGAATAGGCCTTGATGCGGACAAAGTCGAGGCTGTCGTAAATGCGAGACAACCGGCAAGCGGTTCCGAAGTACGCAGTTTTCTGGGCTTAGTCAATTTTAGCTCACGATTTCTACCCAACCTGGCCACTGTAACTGAACCGATGCGACAGTTAACCAGGAAGGACGCGCCGTTGAAGTGGGGTCCGGCCCAGGAACAATCATTTCAGAAACTTAAACAAATGTTGTCAAACGCGTTTGTGTTGGGATTTTTCGATCCGAAAGCAAAGACGCAGGTTATCGCTGACGCGTCACCTGTAGGGTTAGGCGGAGTACTTGAACAGGATCATGGTGATCATACTCGCGTCATCTGTTATGCCAGTCGTAGTCTGGTAGATATCGAGCGTAAATATTCTCAGACCGAGAAAGAAGCTCCTGGACTTGCTTGGGCGTGTGAGAGATTCCATATGTACTTATACGGGCAGGAGTTCGAACTTGTTACCGATCACAAGCCTTTCAGTTCATGTTCTCTCAGAAATCGAAACCTTGTGCGCGAGTAGAACGATGGATTCTACGGCTATAGTCGTATACATACACGGTGAAATATATACCCGGACCACAAAATATCGCAGATCGTCTATCGTGACTGATTTCAACATCGTCGGATAAATCGTCACACGAGGAAACGGAAAGGTACGTCAAGCAGATTGCTGAGTATTCGACTCCGATGGCTATGACAACACGCGAAATAGAACGCGCCTCAGAGAATGATCCGAAACTGGAAGCAGTACGGAGCTGTATCGTGAACGAGAAATGGTCCGAGATACTAGGAGTATCTACCTGGGAAATCTGAGCTGTGTGCTATCGGAAAGCTCGTGTTACGTGGGACGCGTATCGTGAACGTGAACGTGTCCTTGACCTGGGTCATGAAGGTCACCCAGGCATAGTGTTAATGAAACAGAGAATACGGTCGAAGCTCTGGTGGCCAAAGATTGACCGGAACATCGAAAAACATTGTCAGATATGTCACGGGTGTCATTTGATGGCTAAACCGTCAAACCCAGAACCTATGGTAAGGACAGAACTACCGTCTGGTCCTTGGCAGGATCTGGCCGTGGATTTCTTGGGACCGCTCCCAAGTGGAGACAGTTTGTTTGTGTTTGTCGATTATTACTCAAGGTGGGTCGATGTGACCATTATGAAGTCAACAACAACCGCACAGATATCGCAACATCCATCCGAGAACAATTTATGCTCCACCTGGGTTGTTCTCTGAATATCCATGCGTACGTGGACTTCGGGTATCGAACTCTGGCCGCCCATCTATAGTACATTCTATAGTATATTCTATAGTATATTCTATAGTACATTCTATAGTACATTCTATAGTA
>NW_018408772.1:51862-59268 GCF_002113885.1 Mizuhopecten yessoensis | reverse complement strand
GTAATTGTTTATGACAATTGTCTCGCTTCACGATTCTGTAATACAAACTTAATCTTTCGTTTTAGAAATAAACTTTCCAAGGGCGGTACAACTAGCGGTTCCATAAATACTGAACTAGAGGTTAGATACAACAACACTGCTACTCCGGTCGCCGACCAGGAAGACCCTGATCACCTGTCACATGAGGAGGCTGGTCCAGCGATAGAAACCGATCACTATGGTTACGGAATTCTGGGTAAAACTTCAGGGGCTGAGAGGAATCCCGTAGGAATTGATGACGACGACTTTTACTCTCACACAAACACAAATCAACCATTCGGTAGTGAATACGATGTCTCTGAGAGGAAAAAAGAAAATAGGGACGAGTCGGGTATCTACGATCACACTAAACCTGGGGGGATGGAAGAAGGACAATATGACGAATTCCAAGATCCAAAATCGTCGTGTGTGAACAAGGACGATTCTATCTACAATACAGACACCGATGAGTTACCCTAAACAAAAATACTTTATCTAGTTGTCCTCCATCTTCAGTTCGATAGAGCAGAAGATGTTTTCAGTCCGTCCTTTTACCAAACATTCATTTGTACCAATAACTTACCTAGAATATTAATATATACAATATTCCAACATTGATAAGAGATATGCGAAATTCATATTTAATTGTTTTAGGTTAAGGGTATTTCTTCAGTTTTAATTTCTCTTAATATTAATATATTTTAGTCAAACTACAAGGGAGTACTGGCCAATTTCAATTATTAGCATAATATGTGCGTAATAAGGTTATTGGTACTTTCTTCTTTGTGACAGATTGTTCGTCTTCGATAAATATCTTTTGTATTTGTCAATGATTTTCACTTAGTTTGAAATGAGTTTTGCAAAATGTCCATGCCCGGTGCAGTTTTGAAAAGGACTGAAATATGAACATCGTCAACGATATTAAAGGAACTCAGTTTGGTTGTCGTTAACCTTCCCTAATGACATACACGTGTTCACCCCATTAGATATAAAGTAGTACTACTATTATCATAAGAAGACGGTTTAAATCTGTGTAATTACGGACTTTGGATATTTTTCACTTTGTTTCAAAAAATCAAATATCACTACAAATCAATCGTTAATATGAAAAAGATTAATAGAATCTTCCCCTATCTTGAAGATGTGATAGAGAAATCTCCACCCCGAGTGGTGATTTTTTTGGTTGTCTAACCCAAGGCCCTGCCGAGGGTTAGATAACCAAAGAAATTACCCCGAGGGTTGGAGATTACTCTGTGACACCCTCAAGGTAGGTGATGATAGTTTTTCTCCCATTCTGTTATTTCAGTCACAACTCCACCATCAGTAGTGTAAACAAAAACACATGTCGGGTATGAATATCGTCATTCACTTTTGATGACGTCACATTTACCAGTGACGCATTTTAATGACGTCTCAATTGAACACGTGCTAATCGGCACGAGGTTATCTTCCCCTCGGGGTTGACAAGCTGATCTTTCCCGGCTAAAACGGGAGACACACCTGTGAAGGATGGGGGAAATTCATATCCCTACGTACTTCTTTATTTCAGAACATTTTGTAGTATATATCTATATAATAAGTGTATACATGTACATACACATATTTATACTGGAATATATATCATTATATTTGTTCAAAGATAATTATTAAACCTATTTTGTGTGACATGTTTAATAGAAGTTAACAAACGATACATCAGTAGGTCTAATATGAAACGGATGTATCGAATAACAAAACAATTCTTTCGGTATATATGTGTTTATTTTACAACGTGATGAAACCCTTCTAGTTTTGTTCCTTATTCGAGAATGGCAATAGTGCCATTTACTTCTGGTTTTGGTTTTGGAAACGAACTCTTCGTTCGGATGAACAGAACCAATGCTGGTAAAAAAGAGAGAAGGGTAGACGTAAGTCCGATACCGAACGCTCCGCGCAGACAATGTAGTCCGAAACAGAAGAGTTCATTAGGAGTAGTGATGGCGTTCTCGTACATGACACCGAAGACTTCTTGTAGAGCAAAGCAGAATATTGCATTTACGAGGGTAATTAAACCCCAGTTCCTGCCAAGATTACCTATATACAAGATGTCGGCCGTCAAGACCGGCCCGAGTGACCACATGATGGCGTTCCCGATCCCAACCAATATGGTGGCTATGATCAGCAGGGAGAAAACATCCGCCAACAACAGGAACAGCATCTGCGATATGATGAATGAACCGATACCTATCAGGACCACGCTTGATCTAGGGAAGGTCCCAATGTATTTGTCCGAGAGGACTCCAATCAGAATACTGACTACCATGGTTGTGACGGGGATCAGAAGAACCAGAGTAGGGTTATGACGATCTAGTCTTACACTTGTGGCTATCTCCGTCAGGTTATTCGTCACAAACACGCCGACGGATGAAGTTAAAGTAAACACCCATAGTAAAGCGTGAAAATTGCAGTTTCCAGCCAGGCATGTTGTTGACATTGACGCGTCTTTTTCCAACATTTTGCTCAAATCGTTCGGTATTCCGTTTATATCCTCGTAGGATATGGATTGATTTGCCCTTTCCTTGCTCTCGGGAAGCCTTCTCAAGAATAAAATACATAGACTGTTGACAACGGCGAATGATATTGCCACCAGCAGCATCAGCCGAGGGAAGCTTTCCAAGTTGTCCGGATCATTCCCGTTAAATACATGGTAATAAACTAGAGAATAGACGAATGGACTTCCGGAGAAGAAGCAATTGAGTGTCCCCATTACTTTGCCTCTTTGCTGCTGTGTGAAGTTCACGAGATTCGTGTTCATCGACACCATGTATGTAAATGCAGTGCCTACACCTATGAAAATAAAAACGCTCGTAAATACAAACATCCGGATTTTAACTTTCAATATTTACAGTTACGAAACCTTTTGTGCAAATAAAGATTAATGTTTACAGATAATATACATGGAATTTATTGCTTGGTATTTTGCAACAGATGTAGCTTTCATCTTCCTTTCATGTTTTGTTTCATGTAAACTCGGGCTGATGAATGCAACAACTAAACCAGTTTGTTTCTTTCTCTCCGTTGTGTGCATGATAGAGTTAAGGACCTAGGACACATTTGTCATATTCTAGACATGTGTGTGATGTCCTTGTTTATGTATAAACACTTTTATGACGTCATGTGAACAATGTATATATATATTTAGCCTTGTTTACGAGTATGGCAGAAAATGGATGTCACTTCATGTATAAGAAACACAAGTGTAAGTATTGTTTAGCCTGCTCAAAAAGAAAAAGAAAGATGGTACTAAACAGGGGAAAAAAATGAAAATTTTCATTTATCACATTTTTTAAAATATCCACAACTAAAACATTGTTACTGCATCATACAAATGGGGGAACTCATAGCGTTATCGTTATCTTTTATATTCGAATGACGTCACAAGCCGTTTTGAATACATACTAGACGCAATTCTACTGGTTTCATTTGTGACAATTTCTTTACTGTCAACAAAACCAACGAGTCAAGGAAAATGGAATGAGGTTTTGCTAGTTAATATATCTGATGAAGCATGACAAACTTACTACTTATCTCCTAAACTTCTTACTGATGGTACCAAACTTCAGAATTTCCAGTTTGAAATATTGCATAATATTCTATATACTAATGTCAAATTAATGCAAGCTAAACTAATGGAAACAAAGGTGTTCGTTTTGTGAAAATGGATGGGAGACAATGTTACATTTATTTTGGGACTGTTGCTATGTGAAGATCTGTTGGTCCTAATTTTTTAATTTTATACAAATAAAACATGGCATTGAACTACCATTTAATTCTCAATCAATACTTTTTGGGGTCAGTATTGCTAGATTTGATTATGAAACAAAATTCTTATTGCTACTCTTGAAGTTTTTCATCTACTATTGTAAGCAAAGGGAGACTACTCCGTCTTTTTTCACGGGTAAATTATATTTATCCTACTACAAAAAAATAGAAGAGGTTAGTCTGTACTCTTACAGTACTAAAACAAGGGCCAAATTAAAAGTGAATGGAACTTTATTACTGAAATAATAAGTTAGAAAATGAACTATGAACTCTTTTCAAACTATTTTGAAACATATTTCTAAAGATTAATGTACTATATAGTAAAATTGTATCTATGTACTACTTCATTATTTATAATTGTATGTCAATTTCTGATAGATGTACTCTTGTAATTGGATTTGGACGTATGTATGTATCACATGTTGTAACAATTGTATATATGATTGAATAAAAGTATATATGAGAGAAAACAATAATAATACTGTCGGTTGAACAAATTCATACAATATGTTCGCAGATATCTTAACTTACACTTTAAAGCAATAAAGGTTGTCTTTACTAAAAAAAAATCAGATTTAACCATGGGGGTTAAAGCTATTTTAATATTCTTTGTCAAAATCAAATGGAATAGAAAATATATTTCTCTTCCTCAAAGAGCAAAATGTAAGAGGGGAGGGGTCAGTGTACTGTTTTTACTATATCATTTTATGTAAGTTTTAAACCTGGAAAGCAAAACTCAACTTGCTACAACGGCAATACAATGGCATTTTAGCGATAAATCAAATGTCCAAAATATGTGAATTTTTAGCTTACATTTTTTGAGGATATGCAAATGACTGCAAAAACTGTCATATTTTTTAACTTATAAAAATTTTCTGTAAACAATTGGTATCTCTTTTTTAATGTATTTTTTAGATGCATATTTCTTTTTAAGATTTATCGTAATTTGTGAAGTTTTATGAAAATAGACTTGTGACGTAAGAAAGAGATAACCATGATTAGATACGTCGTAGGAATGTGTGTATATTTACAATTTGTCCATATGTCAAGTATGTGTGTATGTATCCTGAGTAAATTTAAGTGTGTTCAGTATACATATGTGTGTGGCTGTGTGTATGGGCTGTCGCAATATATATCGGAAAACAGGTATATCGCAATACACGGATATATTGTATTGTACAGAGATGAAATATTGCTGTATCGCAATATATTTTTTAAAGCTGATTTTCATGTATCTCAATCTGCTTGGTAATCTAACTTTACAAATTACTACAAATTCTAACAGATATGCAAATAAGCATACAAAAGACTTTCAATAGTGGTGGGAATTAATAAAAAAAATCTAAATGATTGTTGGTTNGTAATCGAAAGTTGGTTTGAAAAATATCTTAAATCCATGTGCTCCATATTGTATATGATTAAGTTTAATAACATTCTGACAACAAATCGAGCACAACTTTCCTATGACAATATATTGGGATACGTATCGCAGTATATTCATTCTGTATTGCGATATATCGTTATACACTCTTTGCGTATTGTGACACCCCTAGTGTGTGTGTGTGTGTGTGTACATATGTATGTATGTATGTATGTATGCTATGTATGTGNATTCTATAGTACATTCTATAGTACATTCTATAGTATATTCTATAGAACATTCTATAGTATATTCTATAGTACATTCTATAGTACATTCTATAGTACATTCTATAGTACATTCTATAGTACATTCTATAGTATATTCTATAGTATGTTCTATGGTACATTCTATAGTACATTATATAGTATATTCTATAGTATATTCTATAGTACATTCTGTAGTACATTCTATAGTACATTCTATAGTACATTCTATAGTACATTCTATAGTACATTCTATAGTACATTCTATAGTACATTCTATAGTATATTCTATAGTACATTCTATAGTACATTCTATAGTACATTCTATAGTACAGTCTATAGTACATTCTATAATATATTCTATAGTATGTTCTATAGTACATTCTATAGTACATTCTATAGTATATTCTATAGTATGTTCTATAGTACATTCTATAGTATGTTCTATAGTATAAAATGATTCACTAAGGAATACAAGGAACATTTCCCAGAATAAGGTCGAAAAGCACTTGCAACAAATAACGTATGATTTTAATAACAATAAATGTTATTATCTAATTAAAGAAATTCGTCTCGCTGTTTTTGACACGTTATGATCAGTGTCTTATTGACTGGTTCTTAAATCGATGGATTGTATGAAGTACCCAGAAATTAAAAAAAAATGTAGATTTAATTATTGAATTGAATACTTGGTTTAAACTTTGTTTTATTCAAATTTTGTTTGACAATACATCGAAATACATGTTTTATAAAACAGAAAAGGAAGCAAAACAAGTGTCGTGACACTTATGTAAATTTGTTACCTGCTTAGTAATCAGCTTTTCAACACTAGCTACAAGAATGAAGTAATATGTACAATAGAATAATTACGGGGATAGGGAAGGGGGTAATGGATTGGTATGCAGTGGAAACCAGGATTGAATACTTGATATGATAATTTGGTTCAAGAACGTTAACTGAACACAGACTGTTTTTTCTATATATACTGAATTTGGGAGATTTCATTGTTAAGAAAGTTGAAATGTTCAATTATTTCAAGTAGGACGTTCTGATAATTGTTTGCTAAAGACTTGTTATGATGACATAGGAAATAAAGTCCTCCCGCTCGGATTAAGACGTGATTTTAGATTAAGACGTGATTTTAGATAAGACGTGATTTTTTCGACAGTCGACGATGGATCCCCGTTTATGAATGATATAACTGTTAATTATTTTCGTATCAACATTCAGTGGAAAGTCTACTATCTACAGTTGTGGGATCGCACAACGTTACACGATGTGCGGTGTGCGCACGATGTGTGCACGGTGTGTGAACGATGTGTGCACGATGTGCGAACGATAAAAATGTGGGCGATCAAATATTGCGCACATTTGTGTGCACGATGGACGAACGTTGTGCGATAACAATCGTGGTTGGTGTAAATTGAGGAATGCCTTAACAATATATACGGTTTCGTGTTTAAACATATAAACCTTGATTTTTACGTATGTTTCTATATTCTACCTACACCTATAAACTTATCTTTATATCTATATTTTCTTAAATTTAGCAATTGTGTTTTTGGTATTTTTTAAACGACCTTAATCGACACCTGTGAAATCACAACACAGACCCGTATATATATACAGGTTAACATAGCCACTAGCCGTCTACATGTACCTGGACGGTAGTTTTCCCCCGCCCGGGGCGCTTACGTATTTCGTCGGGTAGGGCCAGGGGTGTGAAAACACAGGTGAAGGGGAGCTATAGGCAAACCGAATGCAAATAACAAATACTAAACGTCCAACTGTGTTTTCATTACGGTCATACGGTATCGCATATCAGCTCTGTGTCAGGTACAGGCCAAGTCAAACCCCGGTAACTCATCAAATTGTTAATTACATATTCTGTTACCTTGGCGCGAATCCCATTCTTGACAGTCTAACGGTCACTGTAATGCCGTGTTACACGCATTGTACAA
>NW_018408772.1:43618-44323 GCF_002113885.1 Mizuhopecten yessoensis | reverse complement strand
AGAATTTGGATGAGAATCTAGCAATTAATTTATTATGGCCATATCTCTACTGCTATTACAAAAATTAGACAAGACAAAGGGCAGCCTTGCCTAATTCCACGTTTTATTACATAACTTTCTGTTAACCAGTTATTGTTTTTAACGATTCCATTTATATTCGTATAAAAGGTTTTAATCCAACCAATAAACGAATCACCAAAACCATTTTTTTTTAAACCGCCAATCATGAAACTGCATTCGATTGTATCAAAAGCTTTGGAGAAATCCAGAAATAAAATACAAGCATCTATATTAAAGTTTTCAGCATAATCAATTATATCTTGTATCTATCTGATATTATAGCCTATAAATCTGTTTTTAATGTATCCATTTTGATCCGTATCTACAATTTTTTCCATAACTGGTTTTAATCTCGTGGCTAATACATATGCTGCAATTTTATAGTCAATGTTTAGTAACGATATAGGTCTCCAATTTTCTAGTTTTTGTTCATTACCTTTTTTGTATATTAATGTAATTAAACCAATTTTTTGCGAGTCGCTCATTTCGCCGTTATAGTAACCTTCATTTAGGGCGTCAAGAACCATATTCCCGATTGACTTCCAAAAGATTCTATAAAATTCCACCGTTAATCCATCATTTCCTGGACTTTTGTTTAGTTTCATTTTATTTATTGCCGTGGAGCATTCCGCAATTGTCAATATA
>NW_018408772.1:0-34133 GCF_002113885.1 Mizuhopecten yessoensis | reverse complement strand
TACCGTTAATCTTCCAAACCCCCTTTCCTCTATTATCTCTAATTACCTTCAATTTGAGTGATATACCTTGATGGTCGGTGTATTTAATTTGGGCCGGTCTTATATCTACGCTCTGAACTGTATTAATTATATCTTTTTCTATCAGAAAATAATCAATCCTACTTGCTTCCCCATATCTGTTACGTCTCCATGTATATTGGATTTTTTTTTTTATTACGTAATCTCCAAATATCAACTAAATTTAGAGATTTTTTTGTATTTGTTACTCCATATGTCCTTTTAAGGATCCTGTTTTGTACACTTGTTTTTCTATCAATCTTTTCGTGTACCTCGTTAAAATCGCCACCGACTATAATAGATCCAGCTTTATGGTTTGTTATTTGTTTCTGTATATTTTTAAAGAACACATTTCTATTTTGTTCACAATTTGGTGCATATACATTAACAATTGTATACACATCATTTTCAATTTCAATGTTGAGTATAATAAATCTACCATTCTCATCAATTACCTTCTTTTGTACATCGATATTCAATTTATTGTTCCATATAACCGATACACCCCTGCTTTTATTGTCACCAAAACTTGATATAGCTTTAGCAAAATTGTGTATTTCATTGTTAATTACATCAACCAAATCTTCTGTAAAGTGTGTCTCCTGCAGAAATGCTATATCAAATTTCTGATTTTTAAGCCATTCATATACTCTGAATCGTTTCGATTTGTTTCGAAGACCCCGAGTATTCAATGACAATACATGTATAGTATTAGGGATACCAATCATAATTGTATACATTTTTCATTATACCATCACAACACATATGGTTACATGTAATAATAATGATAAAAGCACTCAGCTCCTTTGTACAAAACTGGAGTATTTGTATCATTATACAACAACAACAAGTATAGCTATACGTATTTCTTCTACTTATGAAATTACTCAGTCTATTTCTTACAAATAACTGAAGTACTGTGTCAGTCTTAAAATGTCTTGTTTCATTAACGTTCTCGTTAAGAACAGTTTTGTTATACATATACGGGGTTATCACGGAGTTGACTTTGTGTTGTTCGTCCACCCAGACGACTTTTTAGATTTTTTGTACTGACCATTGAGTTCCTCGCTTGGAGTAGGAGGAGATCGTACGTTCTTGGGGGATGGCCGCGGATTGTTGGGAGTACCCGGTGTACTCGAACCAACTACTGCCGCAAACGTATCCTTAATGGACGTTTGACATAATCTTCATTACTGTGATGAGATATTACAATAATACATACAGTTTTCATTATTGCATACGAGCTCTCTGTATTTTTTTCATTCCGTAATATTGATCTACAAATTGTACCCAATCGCACAGCTGTGCGGAGAGAAGCGCACAACGGGTCGAACGATTGTTAAATCGCACAGTTGTGCGGTGTGCGCACGCTATTTTTGGTGCGTTGTGTGGTCACACAACTGTAAAACACATTTTTAAGATACCTCTGTTCGCACAATGACAATGACAAATTTTTATTCTCGCAAACTGGTTACAGTGTAGGGAATTTACATATACAAATGTACATATATATAGAACAATTTAAATTTAAGTCATGGTGTTAATTGACAGTATTAATTCGCTTAATTATGTGCTTAAAGAATTTTATAAGTGAAATTAATTCTTCATTATTGACATAATTTAATATTGTATTGAACTTGAAATACTAGGACTTTCAAAATAATATCTCGACATAAACTTTTTTTCTGTTTTGCAGTATCTGGTGATCATTACAATCAAACCAATAATGATATTCGTCTCCAATATCACTCAGGTCGCAAAGAATACATTTTCTATCTTCTCTTGGAATGTTATTCCATCTACCACATTCAATAGGAAATTTAGCATTGCAAATTCTAAATTTACAATTAAAATTTGCTAGTCTTGGAGGAAGATCTAGCAGGTATTTTTCTAATACTAAAACATTCTGTCATTGGTCACTTCAGGTGAATTGAAAACATCGCTTCTCCAATTATTAATGAATAACTTATCAATCAGACGCGGACACCACAGAAATGTACCTACATATTGTATCATGTTGTTATTAGATGTAATCGCTATGCATACATCCTTTCGAGTTTCATAAAGCAATATTATACTATTTAAGATTAAGGTCCAGTATAATAAAATTGTTCAGTTTAAAGGGGCATCACGCTGAAGTAACTTTTTTTTTGTCTTTTTTCCAAATACTACATAAACATATCAAGTGAGACTCCTTATGGAAAATGCCGATCGGATTTGGCTGAAATAGATTCATAAAAATGATTAAATCTAAGATAATCATCGGTATTTCTACCTGTCTGACCAACGTTTTGTTCAGGGATTTCCCTCTACTAGCGCATGCGCATAGCACACCATTTCTTTGTAAACAAAATGACTGGCCGTGTGAAGTAAGCCAAAGAAAAGTGTTGTACCGTGTCAGCTACGAAGCGAATAGTTGCCAAATGGTCAAAAGATAGCGCAAGGGGTACGTTACGGAATCATTATTGCCAGTGGGAAGTATTCAAAGCAGAAAATAACTGCCCTAGCAGTCAGTACGGTGCATGTTTTCTTCCGGATAGCGGCCGGTTAAGCTGAAATAAAATCGACAGAAATGCTAGCGCTGTTTATGTTATGAATAAATATCTAAAACTATTAACCTCGCTAGTATCATTGTGTGAGTTTGAACACAGATGAACTTAGTTTAATATGTTAATGGGCATGTATCGGAGAGAGTTTACTTTGTGTTTTTTTTAATTATACAGTGGTTTATGCAAACGAAAGGGATAAGTGACTGGTTAGTTTGATTTTGCCATGAGGCCCCCCAAGGGATAACTGCTGTGATGGCCACGGCGTATTCTGTTCTCTGATCCTCTGTCGGTGCTCGGGGTCAAATGAGATACGTGCGCTATTAGATTTACATAATTTATAATATTACCGGGATCAGTAAAATGGTATGATTTAATTATATTGCTGAATTAAACGATTGTTTTTTGTTTTGACATGCAAGTTTTAAATTAGTACTAATATAATACCCGGCCTGCCCTGGCGCGACGACGCAATATATAAAAAAAAAATCGCTCTTCGTCAGAAAGCTACGTTATCGCAGCTAGATTAAAAATGTCAAAATGACGGACCAGGATGAATAACTGAGGAAGGAGAACCTACTTCTAGTAAATAGGATCGCATAACACTTTTTTTTTAAATCGTAATTTTTCAACAGTTCATGTTTTCATATGATGTTGACTTAGAATGTATGATCATGTAACAACCTTTTCTCTATAAAGAATAAATTTTCGACTTCAGATAGAATCGGAATACGTATTGAAAACAGGGGAAAAAATATTTGATTACGTTATAAAAATGGCGCGTGCTGCCGATAACTACGGCTTCTGTTTCGGACCAAAGGAACTGATTAAAGAAAAGTTGTCTCAGCATAAAAAGGTCCATTTAAAAGTATGCTTTAATCTCTGTAAAGTATTGAAAAAATATAATTATCAAGTATCTCAACACGTTCCTTATTGACACATATTCTACATGTACACGTAGTGGTTTTGCCATACAGTTTATTGTGTGTGATGGTTAATATGACTTCCTAAATGTTAGCGTTTGGAGACAGTGAAAGTGGGAAAGAGAGTATACATAGATTTATATTCATGGTCTAGAAAAAAAATGGCCAAAGACATTGAGTTGTTTAATGTAATAAATAAATTCACAAACGTTTCCTTTTTATATTCGCGTGTAGTTTGTCATTGCATATATGCACTTTATGTAAACATTTGAAAAGGGATATTCGTCTCGTGAATATTCCTTTTTACAGAAAGGTTTGTCCCATTGTTGAGGGAGTGTTTAGCCCCGTACCACCTGTACCGGTCACGGGAGAAGGCTGTGATAAATTGTAAAAACTTGTGCCCCATCCTTTGTTTAATTTTATTGGCAACAAATTTATGTTAAAAGCTAAATAAATTTAAATTCTTAATATTGGCAAGTGTGCAATTAACTTCTGATGATGAATAATTACTGTTCAATAAGTTTGAATACGGAATTAGAAATCATATAACTTGGTTTCATAGTGCGGTAAGAAGTTGCAGTTGCCTGACGGCCCCTCTCTGAGGGCCCCTTTGTAAACCGTTTCATCTCGCTCGCACCACTTGTGTTTGCTGCCTAATCAGGTGACGTTATCGGCGCTATTTTTAGCCGGGCTTTCCCGAACAATTCAAGTGGTCGAACTGGACATTTGGAACGGACTATGAATATGGGGATAGCGAGGTAACATAAGTGGAAGTGCATACAATACATACATTCATTAAAAAAACCGCCTTTTCACGTGATGTCCCTTTAAGTTAGTAAGTCGAACGTTTGAGTTTAGGAGTCGAAATGTCGGAATATTATTTCGAAATTTCGAGTAAGTAAAACGAAAAGGTCCCTTTACTCTTCCGTACTTATTCTGACGTGTAACACTAAAATGAACTGTATCACGCAAGTATTATATGACCGTGTATAACCGTTTAGATAATTAAGTTTTGAAGTTGTGTTGTTTGTGTGATTAATTGTTGTCAGATCAGCGCATGTATTATCTATGTTCATTATACATATTTATTTCCGTTATGTAATGAGTTATGCTGGCCTTGCCTGGTCAGTTACTCTTTCTTGTCTAAATAAAAATAAAATGGAAGGCATAGCTGTCAGATAATTACTGATCTTTTTAAGATGTATTTAATAATAAAAGAAATGTTTTGACAGGAATGTCTCACTTTGTGGCAATTGGCAAATTCCAGTCGTGTAAGGACCTGCCTAGGCCTCGAACTGTACGTGTGTGTTTCTACTCCATTGAACACATACATGTAATTCCAGACTGTGTGGAAACTAAAAATAACCATTATGAAAATATCCTCCCATCTGCACGCGAGCATGCACTCACAGCCTGAATTCCGCATCGAGTGAGGGACTAAGGGGTGAATGGATGTTTAAATGTAGTTAGTATCGGGATATAGTACCAGGATACTTATTTTGGAATCACTGTTTTTACATACTCTAACCGAGAGATTTAAATATCAACGCCCTGAAAATCGCTCGGAGTGACGCACGTGCTGGAGGAAGCAAGGTGTTTGATATTCAAAATTCTAACAGAATTTGTGTAGAGCAGTAGTAGCAGTACCCTAGCAGTATCTAGGTCGTTCCCCAGTCGTGCGGGGAATCAGGGAGGTTTCAGTAGCAGGAAGGCCTTGGTTAGGGTAAGTGCTAGACGGGTCTTTGTTAGATCTAAATGTCTTTGTTAGGTAGAGGTTGACTAAAGATGACAATTGTAATGAAAACGCGGGATTATGTGAGGTTGCTGCACCTGGTTGACTTAGCGATTCCCTATTCCTATTTATGACAACATAATTTGTACTATTTTGGATATATTATATTCAATGTTTTGTTTCAGCACGGCCAGTTCCAGCGTACCATTTAGTTGTTACTCTAGGTATAAGTACTTAGAGGAACGTATGATTTTACAAGTTCAAGTTCAAATATTTTATTTTCGTGTCAAACACATAGTATTCATAAAATCACAATACATATACCTTTGAATATAAAATGTGTCTCGCCAAAATGACTTATTAGACACGTTATAAGAACAATCACACTATTTACTATCTTCAGACATGTAATGTTATTAACCAGTCTTTATAAAAACAATTGTGCTTGGTATTGTTTTTCTTTTTTCTTTTTTTACTAGTAGCAGAACTATAATTTACATATATATACTACTATGTACCACAACAGGGTAATATATATATACAAGACTGGTTGGGCCTATCCCTACCGACAAATTATATATCCCCCACCCCATACCTGCACATCTAATTATAATACATAATTTAATATGGGAGAAACATAGTTGGGTAGCTAGTGTTTTTTGGAGAACTGGTTCCCACATCACATATCTTAACTGTTCAAATTTGTTCATATCATTGAAAAATGCATACACATTGTTTGCTTCGTTAAAATTACAGATCTAAGATCATCATAAAATATACATTCATTAAAAAATGATACTCGTTTTCTACATCATTATTGCACAATTCACATACCTATTATTGACAGGAATCACGGGTCGGGCATGCCTAGCTTTTTCAATTTCAAGGGGTGAAGAACCACATCTAAAGTGAAATAAAAAAAATCTTCTGAGATGAACAGATTTTACATAATTGCTAGTGACAAGCTCATACTTGTAAGTTCTATCTGTACGCAGTTTATTACCATTTACATTGTTTGTGTCATCCCACAGAGACAACTGCCACTTATCATCTTCACTTACATTTTTCTCCGCTATCAGACCAGAGAGTCCCAGGATTTTCTAATAGAACATGACCATTTATGAATTGTCTGCAGTAGTCCGCTCTCATCGTAATTCTTTTTACGTAAATAAAATCTAAAAACTTCAGTTAATTGGTTAACTTCACATGAATTCCAACCCACATTACTTGCATTTCTAGCAGCACCAAAAAGATACCTGCATGCTTATTTTGAACCATAGCAACTTCTCTATATTTATTCAGACCCCAGATTCCAGTACCATACAATAGCACTGGTTCTACTAGGGATACATACCGCTTACAATACACTTCATAACACAGTTCTCGAGCATGCCTAATTTCCACTTTTTACACCAACTATCAAGCTTGTCCAACATATGTTGCATCGACTCCTCATCTGGTGCGATAAGTGCTATATCATCCGCATACAGAAGTATGAATACCAGGGCATCATCGACCTCCGACGACAAACCGATATAAAAAAGTTGACACCTTTACCTAGTGATTTAATATCAGAGGCCAGATCATTTATATATAATGAAAAAATTGTTGGGAGACTTTACATCTCTGTCTGTTTCAAACCTTGTTTTACTTCAAATGCCTCTGTAAGTTTACAGTTAATCTTTACCCTTGATTGGATATCATGGTACAAGGATTGTATGGCTGGTAAGTAGTTGGCATGGATACCAAAATGTTGCATTTTAATCCATAAAAAATCAAGTCTATCACAATCAAATGCCTTTTTCATATCGACAAAGCAGACAAAAGTAGATTGTTTCCTAATTTTCCTATTATCTAAAATAGAATATAAAATGTACTGATGATCAAGACAACTCCTATTTTTTTCTAAAACCATTCTAAATTATATAAAAAAAAATCAAATAACCCAAATAGCTCAGGGATGTGTCCTACCTGTGTTGTGTCGTGGTCGTCTCTATGTGTCCGTATTTGGTGTTGTTGATGAGTTATATGTAAATTAGGGTGTGAGTTTGTAAGAAAGCACGCAAGTTTGAGTAAGAGTAGTAAAAAACTAGTAATACACCAAGCGAAAAAAATCATGTAGATGTTAAATGCATGATTTAAACGAAGTTGACGAACTCTTCCCTCTACATTGAGCATACTATTTTTTTGTAGTTCATTCAGTACATGTTATTCTTGTCCTGTTGTTTCAGTTAAGGATGAAACGAACCATTTTTATTTTGGGTTATTTGTATTTTTTTTATATAATTTAGAAAGACCCTCATACCAGGATGAACAGGCATAATCGAAATGACATTGTACGAGACCTGAACATAGAGTTTTTCGTGTTTTTTGGGATAGGCAGTTACTATTTCTGTAAAGGAATTTTAGTCTTTGATTGATTTTTTGTATGACATTGGAGACAATTTCTTCTCTAGATAAAAATCTGTCAATCATCACCCCAAGGTATTTTACAGCCGAATGAGAATATATATTTGACCTTTGCAAGAAACCTGAAATTTATCCTTGAGTGTTTGAATTAATTTTCTTTTTGGACCAAAAAGGATACATTCTGTTTTTCCCAGATATAATGATAATTTATTGTCAACAAGCCAATCATGACAGGATTCCAAAACCAAGGTGATTTTAGATGGAATTGTTTCAGGGCATTTATGTGAAAATATAATAGCACTGTCATCCGCATAGAGAAGTAATTTACATGAATTTTCAATACCTATTTTCATGTCATTAATGTACACCAAAACTAAAAGTGGTCCCAATAAACTTCATTGAGGAATCCCGCAGTTGACATTACCAACTGACGAGTGTACCCCATTAACACTGACTAGTCGAGATCTACTTTCTAAATAAGTTTAAACCAGCTGCAGGACTCGACACCAATAAACTTTAATTTGTCACACAATATAGAATGATTTACTGTATCGAAAGCTTTTTGTAGGTCTAACAAGACCACACCATTGAATAAGCCTTTCGACGTTTGAGATTTTATATAGTCCATGAGACCCTTTCAGATATGTGGTCAAGTATTTCAGAGGTCATCCAGGGTTCAGTGCGTTGTTTTAGGCGAATTTCTTTAATGGGAGCCACATGGTCTAAAGCATCTGTAAAAAGTCTCTGGACGATGTCCAGGCCAGTGACTACTACATGGACATGATTTTACCGGACCTTGACAGTCTCGGAAGGTTTTTTTCTGTATGACTCGGCATGAGACTCCGGTCATCAATAAATTTCGACTCGAACCAACAGGACCTGTGGAGTTTTTAGTTAGAAAGTGTCCTGTGACATAGATATCAAATAAATCCCCCTGTAACTTAATGGTGACATTGGATCTTTCCCTGCCTTCATTATAGGGTTTATAATAGTATGTCCCCAAATATCTGGACCTTGACCGTTAACAAAACAAAATGTTAAGATATCAAATAAAAGGTCTATGCACGCTGGGTTACGTAAAACTGAGCTCTGAATAGAATATATATATCGCTGCTTTATGAAGTTTCGCTCGAAAGACAGCATCTTCAACCTCTTTCCTTGTAATGGGTAAATTAAGTTCATTGCTATCCACATTTGACAGTTGACCCAAAGAGTAAATGATAAATCACTTAAGATATTGTTGATAAATCTCTCCCAAATAGAAACCCTGTAATGATAGGTTGGTGCTTTATAATTTTTCTTTCCTTATCTACGACGTGGTGCCTCCGCCCTACGGTGGTTCCAAACTGAGGTGAAGAGTCTGTCAATATTCTTATTCAAGTGACAGACTGCAAGTTGAAATCTTGCCAGGTATTGACTGTCACTGATTCTTTTGTCCTGCAAAAAATGTTCATGGTGTTGTTGAAACTTTCTAGGTAATATGTATTTCTGGCAAGTACGTAATTTTAGGGGGCTTGTACACAGCAGAATTTGTAATAACTCTGAGAAGCATTTTTTCTGCCATTTTACTCCTCAGGAGAGTCACGGACGGTTCATACTTTTGCTCCTTTTGACATGTTCCCGACTGTATCAAGAAAAAATAGATGGTCGTCTTTAGAAAGATGTGGTGGTCGGTGATTACTGTACTTTTGTATGTTTCCACACGGCGATTGGTATTGAAATAATTCAGATAGTGATGGAATCTGTGGAAGGTTATGTATGACAAAGGGCAGTAATAGACTATGCTGAAACGAATATTTACTTTCAGGGTGGGATGAATATATCAGGTCAATCATTTATGAATAATTACCGATAACCAGACCAGACTCGGAGATGCATCTATGTCGACAGTTAAAGCATCGTATGCGTTGTTTCTTTGTCAGTTAAAAGTATGTATTACCTGCTTGCAAAAAAACCTAGACATTGTTTTAGTTTAAAACCTTCACAGAAATCCCTTTACAGATCGTTTTTTTCGTTGGTTTTGCTGGTTGCCCAGCCATTTTGACATTATATACTCCAATGATTTAGTTCTAGATAGCAGTGTCGTTGTTCAGTACGTTACTGATTCAGTTCTAGATAGCAGTGTCGTTGTTCAGTACTTTGATGATTTAGTTCTAGATAGCAGTGTCTTTGATAAGTACGTTGATGAGTAGTTTTTGCTCACCTGGTCAAAAGGACCAGTTGACTTACGCCGTTGCGCGGCCTCTGTCACCCGTCGTTGAACGGCCTTTTACTACCTTTGGCCTGGAATATCATAGGGCAAAATAGATTCAATTTTGTTTGAAAAGAGAGTGTGGACGCCATGGAGACAGAGTGCGGGCACAATAGAGTGAAATGAATTAACCTTAAAATCATTAATATTTTTCCGTACGAAGATTTTAATTCAATTTTGTCTAGAGCTGCCTTGGGTAAGGGGGATTCAATTTTGTATAAACGGAGGGTGTAGGCTCCCCCACTGGTGGCAGTGGGACGGAACCAATAAGAGAGATCATATGGGGTACAGTGTTAAAATTCTTCTTCAGGAATGGTGAGATTTTACCAAAATTTGGCTGGATCGATATAATGTAGACAAGATTTATGGTTACCATCATAACCTCATCCGTCAGCGGCTATTTCAGTGTAAGAACTCTGAACACACCTTATAAGAAATTGGTATCTTCTTTGTTGACATTGACCCGTCTCCATAACCGAACTAGAGGCCGCAATGTTGAAAAGCCATTTATTCTGATCGGCTGTAATCTCCACTAAAGTTATGTTTTGTAGGTGGTACCTACAACACTCCTAGATTTATCTTTCTTTGTACCTACGATTTTTTCTAGATTATGAAATACACTGTAGGAATGCGGATTTCCGCATATTGTTGGAAATAAAGTGTGAAATAATTTAATGACAGTGAACTTGACCAGAACAATTCAGCACCAGCTCTACATGGTCACAAACCGCCGACTGTGCATGCTCAGGAAGTTCATGATTTTTGATATTATTGTTGTTATTATCCTTACTTTAATTTTCACAGAAACATGGACTCAGGCACAGCAAAACACTCCGTAGAAATCATACCTTTGCAGTCTGCTAGCAAGAACAATGACGGTCAGGGCTGTAGCAGTCAGAGGGAAGTCACACGTGAAGTTTGGGCAAGGAAGACCGAATACCTCTTGTCTCTGATTGGCTACTCAGTTGGACTCGGAGTTCTCTGGCGATTTCCTTACCTCTGTATGAGGAACGGAGGAGGTACGTAATACGTGTCATTCCTCACCTCTGTATGAGGAACGGAGAAGGTACGTAAAACGTGTCATTCCTCACCTCTGTATGATGAACGGAGGAGGTACGTAATACGTGTCATTCCTCACCTCTGTATGAGGAACGGAGGAGGTACGTAATACGGGTCATTCCTCACCTCTGTATGAGGAACGGAGGAGGTACGTAATACGTGTCATGCCTTACCTCTGTATGAGGAACGGCAGAGGTGATTAAATGAGGCATGCCACAACTCTTTGTATATTTCTATTATTCGGCTGATCATAGCTTTACTCCTTCAGCATGGTATGCATTAAAACTCCTTTGTAAGGACTTTATGCATGGTTTCATCAGAAAACATTGTTTTGGTGTCAAAATGAATCTACTGATTAGAAGATAACTACCTTGTTGTTGACACTTCTCTAAATAACCTAATGGTAATTTGTTCTTATGGTAATAACTATTTATTTTTGTTAAGATTATCTTCTGGGATAGTTGTATTCCTTTCATTCTATTTCTGAGATTAATCCCACATTTTTGTCGATTGTTTTGCTTTGAAATGATTATTAGATGTCTTAAACGATAATCTAAAATTCAAACTATTTTCTTACCTTGCTGAGTCCGTATTCTAGTGTTAAAAGACGCTATTAGTTATATTATCTGGATATGAAATATACCAATTACAAATCTACTCTATGACTTGTGTTTAGGTGCATTTTTGATACCGTTCTTCTTCTTCGTGGTTGTGTGTGGATTCCCCTTGTACTACATGGAGTTAGGCCTGGGACAGTTTTCTGGAAAAAGTCCTCTGGTGGTATGGTGTATCTGTCCTCTGTTCAAAGGTGAGAGCTGCGTACAAACATGTTGCAAATTAATCAGATGAAACTATCGCGGATTTTGTAATAAAAGTATCTGACATGGCAGATGTCGAACATGAATTCAATGTGTATGATGAGGAATGTGTAAATCTGTACCGGTGTTCCAGACATGATAACAAATATATTGATATCTATATTGATGATGTAGCCAGGGTATTTTGTGAAATGAAATGAAAATATATATTCAATACCTATATTTTTCAGGTTTGGGTTTCTGCATGGTAATCATGTCCTTCATCGTGACATGGTATTACAACCTAGTGGTGGCCTGGGTCTTGTGTTATCTGTTCTACTCCTTCTACCC
The DNA here is from genome assembly GCF_002113885.1 of Mizuhopecten yessoensis. Lineage (NCBI taxonomy): Eukaryota > Metazoa > Mollusca > Bivalvia > Pectinida > Pectinidae > Mizuhopecten > Mizuhopecten yessoensis. The sequence goes on along the minus strand of NW_018408772.1, from coordinate 22,008 downwards.
GACCCAGCCTTGGGCCTCGTGTGACAATGACTGGAACTCCGACAACTGTGTGGTTATTCGCTCTAAATCATCCAACCATAACAATCTGTCACTGACCAATCAGAACATATCTTATACATCAGTGATAAATCAGACGACGTTCCCCAACCTGACACAGTTGCATACAGATGGTGCTGTCAATTCGACACTTAACACGTCACAAGTCTTTCAGACGGCCGCTACTGAGTTTTGGAGGTACGGTTAACTTATTCAAATCTATCGGAGTTATTCAAAAGAGTTAACATTAGTTTGGAAAGTGCATAGAATAACATATCATGAATCCAAAATCATCTTGTTCAAATAGAGACTGGTTTTGATCCATTTAATTCGGAACAAAAACTCTCCGCGAACTTTACATAAAACTACCAGTTTTTGCCGTAAATATCCCAACAGAAACAGCAACGGCTGTAGAAAATATTTTCATCGATTCCATTTATCACCGATATCAAAATATTCCAAGTACCTCGCATGCTTTCTGTTGATACCCATTGGATATTTATTTGTAGGTATTTTTTCTCGATATAATACTTTTGTATTATAAGACCTTTACAATACTTTGCTTCCTGCTTATTTTGTCACGAACATTTTCTATAACACCTGATAGATTGACACAATACCTGTTTCCCCGTCGGTAGGTACGGTATCCTGGGAATATCTTCTGGAATTGACCAGATCGGAAGTCCACAGTGGCATCTGGTGCTGACCATCTTCCTGGCTGCCGCCATCACGTTCCTGTGTTTGGTGAGGGGAGTACGATCCGCCGGTAAGGTAGGTCAGATAAGGCACACAAATAGCTCCCGAGTGACCTATCTCTCCATTTGTTTTGAAAGTGTTCAAAACTGAGAGATATTTCATAAGAAATAATAAGAATTGTCGAGACTATATACCTGGTATTAAAAAAGTATTAAGGGTTTAGTCATCACTCTATCAATTTCATTTCTGAGAGGATTTGATAAAATTTTAAACAACAGTCAAGAATGAGCAAAACTGGAAAAGCTGGTTCTTTAGGTTGTTACGGACAGGGTCAAGGTCAAAATCACCTTAACTATTGTGTCTAATATTTTGTCTTCACTCTGTAAGAATGAGGCCTTATTCAAAAATAAAAAAGCAAACTCTAGGAAAAGATAGAGTGATACAAAACACTGCTCTGTTGACAAGATGTAAGGTTTATACTTTCTAACGAACTATTGATATTTGAGTCTACTAACAGGTTTTGAAATAACTGTTAATTATAGTCCCAATGTGTATGTATACATGTCTATATGAATACTCCTTTAACACGGCTCCTGCTCTGGATTGTCAATGACTGGGTGAGCACACAGTGTTGGTGTGTATGGATATTTTAGTGCTGCCCAGTTATTATTGTTATCTGGAGAAGGAGTGGTGATGGAGGACTTGTTGGTGTTACAAATTATTCAACTAATATTATTTAATATTTACTGTATTGAATGAAGGTTCCAGTTTTTGATAATAATATATGTTGTAAAATTTATAAAATTTGATTATTTACAAATGAGTATACACACATGGCTTTCCATTTAGAAATATATATTTATATATACTGGTTACTATGTGAAGAAAAAATAACAAATATATTTGTTTTATCTCAGTAATTCTATTTTTTATTTTTTTACTTTGCTTAGTTCAGAGATAGATAGAGACTATTAAGTATTAAGTACTATTTAATGTTCCAAACCAGTGCTAATATGTTAATGTCTAAATTATAATTATGTTATTGTTTGAAATGTATGTAACCCAAGGGAGAGGGCTTGTATAGGCATAGCCTGTTGCCCAATTCCCATTGAATCAATTGAATTAATAACATATTTTGAAATGAAAAAAAATAATTGATATTTGAATATTGTTAGGTGTAGAAAACAATAGCGTGGCCTACTATACAGAATGCTAGTGTTAAAAACCCCAGCAAAAACATTCGCTGCGTACTAATTATAAAGTACGTACTAACTATAAACTACCTACTAATTATAAACTGTATATGTTTGATCTGCCAGGTGGCGTACGTGACAGCCATTCTGCCCTACCTCCTCCTGTTGGTGTTACTGGCCCGTAGTCTCACACTAGAAGGATCCCTCGCCGGTGTCATGTACTTTATAAAGCCAGATTTCTCCAGGCTCTCAAATTTTCAGGTAAGCATAACTAGCGAATCGGATAATGATTAACATTTACCACTTTATGAGAAATATAATTATTTCTGCAGATTTCGCTGTTACTTGTCGATAATAACGTTTCAATGGACGTTGAAGTACATCATTTTCACAAAAGAGCATATATGCCAAATTTTCTCCTGTTGAATAAAATCTCTAAGAAGACTTTCCAGACTGATAAGCCATTACATCAACCAATGACATTTTATAAGGTGTGGTTCGAGGCGGCTCTGCAGGTATTTTTCTCGCTGGGTCCTGCCTGGGGAGGAGTCATCACCATGGCTAGCTACAACAAGTTCAGCAACAAATGCTTCAAGTAAGTCCTAGAGCCAGGATAGCTGATACCAAGTAAGTCCTAGAGCCAGGATAACTGATACCAAGTAAGTCCTAGAGCCACAATAGCTGATACCAAGCAAGTCCTTGAGCCAGGATAGCTGATACCAAGTAAGTCCTAGAGCCAGGATAGCTGATACCAAGTAAGTCCTAGAGCCAGAAAAGATGATACCAAGTAAGTCCTAGAGCCAGGATAGCTGATACCAAGTAAGTCCTAGAGCCAGGATAGCTGATATCATATATACCAAGTAAGTCCTAGAGCCAGGATAGCTGATACCAAGTTTTCAGTAACATTTTGATTAATTAATTGTTTTGAGACTGTTAAAGATATAATATTTATCTAAAAAAAGGACTAGCGTCAAAAACCATGGAGCTCGGTATTATGCCAATGTAGGCTGACTTTGGTATTGATATAACTACGTTGACTATAACAATAATAAGTGCCGCTTTCCTGTGTAAGCTAGCGTTATTTGTTTAATATAATCCCTGGAGTAATCCGTTTATTTACAGCGATGCTGCACTGATCGCATTCATAGACACCTTCAGCAATTTCTTTTGTGGGTTCGTGGTGTTCAGTATCCTGGGGTTTCTGGCCCACGAGTCTGGTATGACCATAGAAGAGGTCGCGGAGTCAGGTAAACGTTATAATAAACTCGTGTCGCATTAACTCATTCACCCTTAAAATTTCATAATGAACTATTCAAACCTTTGAATTGGAAGAGTTCGAATGTGTCTTTAAGGGTTCATGAGTAAACTTAGTTATCGTGACAGTAACATAGTTATGCTGGGTTCCAAGAACTTTAAATGTAATATATCCATGGATTTGATATGATTAAAGATATGTCAGCTAGAGCTTAATGTTGTTCTTTTACAAAACCAACCACGAATATGTGTCATACTGAATCTATTAATCTTAATCCTGTAATTAATGGTGTGTGTCTTAGGTCCTTGGTGTAATCAGTGTTCATATATCGTGTTATCAGTAAATGACAGTAACAACATTTAACGCTATTTTTGTCTGTTAATTCTTAAGTGCGTTTGTATAACTTTCTCCTCCCATGACAGATGACTAAAACCATATTGCCTTCTCAGGGCCTGGCCTTGTATTCCAAGTATATCCCGAGGCCATATCGCGTCTGCCCCTCCCCAACCTGTGGGCAGTGCTCTTCTTTGTCATGCTTATCGCGGTCGGTCTCGACAGTCAGGTATTTCTTACGCTTTACAACGACAAACTATAAGGTAACATACAACCAGTACATTTATATTTATACATTCTAAAAATACAAATAGCTTTAAAATTGTAAATCAATAACAAATTTATGTTGAATTGAAATTGGATGGAAGCTTTATCGTTAACCACTTCACATGTATAATATATTTAAATTAAATAAGATGAATTTTAATGATTTTACACTGTTTTCCAATTATGTAAATTGAAATGTATAAAATTATAAGACTGTCCTCACAACAACAGTATTCATTGCTGTAGGTATATACGTTTTTTATGATTATCGTATAGTCTCTGTGAGATGTATCTTTGTACCCTAGTTTGCTCAGCTGGAGACGGTATTGGGAGGTTTACGTGATATTTACCCCGGGACCCTGGGGAATAGGAAGAACCTAATCCTGTTAGCGGTATTCTGCTTCTTCTTCCTACTCAGCCTTGTATTTGCTACCCCGGTAAGTAAAAGAAGACCAAAATAAAAGAATGCCAGTTAATGTTATAAATAAGTGCTTCATGTATGAGGTAATATGAGTTGGGTTTAATAATGTAAATGGTATTAATTATGTAAATGGTATTAATTATGTAAAAATACTGCTCCATTAACCTGTCTTACTTGCTTCTAATATAGCAAGGGTTTGTGCAACGGATAAGAAATCAAACTATCTGTGAAAGATAAGTTTCAAACTTGGAGTTAAGTAAAAATGAAACGTTTCTTTAAGCGTTGAGCTGCTTTTATTTGGCGTGTATATGAAATAGTACAACCAGTGGCATCACCATAACAGGACACTTATATTAATCGGGTATGAATAAGGTCCTTATTAACATCAGTTTACCAATGAACGAACGCTTTATATATATAGTATAATTGATATAATTTTTCGTGTCGGTCATACGTTTTAATTTGTATATAATATTCACCTATGCACACTGTCAGTTTTATAAGGACTGGTTGTAGGCGGGAATGTACATATTCGTATTAGTGGACTGGTACGCTACCGCCTACTGCTTCTTTCTCATCGCCTTCTTTGAGTGCCTCGTGGTCGGCTGGTTCTATGGTGAGTCCTACGCAGTCTTTTGGTATAATATCAGTGCTCTACGGTATAATCATTATGATCTTGTAGTTACAGGTAAGTCCTACCGGCGATACATACTTTTTATTATGATCTGATGTTTAAATGAAAAGCACTTAAATCATCAACAAACATCAACATGTATCAACTAATCTATCTATCAGGATGAGAATGAAATATATCAATGTAATTATGTAATACTTAATGGGGCTCCGGGTGGCGCTGTGGATAGCGCACTTGCCTTCACCAAGGCGGCCGGGGTTCGATTCCCCGATCGGACGTGAAAACGTATGGGGTCACCTGCCCAACAACGTGGGTTTTCTCTGGGTACTCCGGTTTCCTCCCACATCAAAACCCTCGCGCGCTAACATTCGGACCAGCAAGATTGATTTATATAAGTTGTAAAACTTGTTTCATAATTGTTGTAAAATAAATAAAGTATATATTTATAATGCTTAATTGACATCCATTAGTCACTAACATATCAAGTATATTCTACCAAACATTGAATAGATACTTTGCTTTTGCCTGGTGTGCACTGTTGTGTTTTTATGAATGATGGCTGATGATTAATTACAGGAGCCGAGCGGTTCAGTCGTGACATCCAGATAATGACAGGGCGGAGCGTACATCCCGTGATCCGGGTATCGTGGTGTATTGTCTCCCCTATATCCATGCTGGTAAGTTATCACCAGGTCGTGATCCGGGTATCGTGGTGTGTTGTCTCCCCTATATCCATGCTGGTAAGTTATCACCAGGTCGTGATCCGGGTATCGTGGTGTGTTGTCTCCCCTATATCCATGCTGGTAAGTTATCACCAGGTCGTGATCCGGGTATCGTGGTGTGTTGTCTCCCCTATATCCATGCTGGTAAGTTATCACCAGGTCGTGATCCGGGTATCGTGGTGTGTTGTCTCCCCTATATCCATGCTGGTAAGTTATCACCAGGTCGTGATCCGGGTATCGTGGTGTGTTGTCTCCCCTATATCCATGCTGGTAAGTTATCACCAGGTCGTGATCCGGGTATCGTGGTGTGTTGTCTCCCCTATATCCATGCTGGTAAGTTATCACCAGGTCGTGATCCGGGTATCGTGGTGTGTTGTCTCCCCTATATCCATGCTGGTAAGTTATCACCAGGTCGTGATCCGGGTATCGTGGTGTGTTGTCTCCCCTATATCCATGCTGGTAAGTTATCACCAGGTCGTGATCCGGGTATCGTGGTGTGTTGTCTCCCCTATATCCATGCTGGTAAGTTATCACCAGGTCGTGATCCGGGTATCGTGGTGTGTTGTCTCCCCTATATCCATGCTGGTAAGTTATCACCAGGTCGTGATCCGGGTATCGTGGTGTGTTGTCTCCCCTATATCCATGCTGGTAAGTTATCACCAGGTCGTGATCCGGGTATCGTGGTGTGTTGTCTCCCCTATATCCATGCTGGTAAGTTATCACCAGGTCGTGATCCGGGTATCGTGGTGTGTTGTCTCCCCTATATCCATGCTGGTAAGTTATCACCAGGTCGTGATCCGGGTATCGTGGTGTGTTGTCTCCCCTATATCCATGCTGGTAAGTTATCACCAGGTCGTGATCCGGGTATCGTGGTGTGTTGTCTCCCCTATATCCATGCTGGTAAGTTATCACCAGGTCGTGATCCGGGTATCGTGGTGTGTTGTCTCCCCTATATCCATGCTGGTAAGTTATCACCAGGTCGTGATCCGGGTATCGTGGTGTGTTGTCTCCCCTATATCCATGCTGGTAAGTTATCACCAGGTCGTGATCCGGGTATCGTGGTGTGTTGTCTCCCCTATATCCATGCTGGTAAGTTATCACCAGGTCGTGATCCGGGTATCGTGGTGTGTTGTCTCCCCTATATCCATGCTGGTAAGTTATCACCAGGTCGTGATCCGGGTATCGTGGTGTGTTGTCTCCCCTATATCCATGCTGGTAAGTTATCACCAGGTCGTGATCCGGGTATCGTGGTGTGTTGTCTCCCCTATATCCATGCTGGTAAGTTATCACCAGGTCGTGATCCGGGTATCGTGGTGTGTTGTCTCCCCTATATCCATGCTGGTAAGTTATCACCAGGTCGTGATCCGGGTATCGTGGTGTGTTGTCTCCCCTATATCCATGCTGGTAAGTTATCACCAGGTCGTGATCCGGGTATCGTGGTGTGTTGTCTCCCCTATATCCATGCTGGTAAGTTATCACCAGGTCGTGATCCGGGTATCGTGGTGTGTTGTCTCCCCTATATCCATGCTGGTAAGTTATCACCAGGTCGTGATCCGGGTATCGTGGTGTGTTGTCTCCCCTATATCCATGCTGGTAAGTTATCACCAGGTCGTGATCCGGGTATCGTGGTGTGTTGTCTCCCCTATATCCATGCTGGTAAGTTATCACCAGGTCGTGATCCGGGTATCGTGGTGTGTTGTCTCCCCTATATCCATGCTGGTAAGTTATCACCAGGTCGTGATCCGGGTATCGTGGTGTGTTGTCTCCCCTATATCCATGCTGGTAAGTTATCACCAGGTCGTGATCCGGGTATCGTGGTGTGTTGTCTCCCCTATATCCATGCTGGTAAGTTATCACCAGGTCGTGATCCGGGTATCGTGGTGTGTTGTCTCCCCTATATCCATGCTGGTAAGTTATCACCAGGTCGTGATCCGGGTATCGTGGTGTGTTGTCTCCCCTATATCCATGCTGGTAAGTTATCACCAGGTCGTGATCCGGGTATCGTGGTGTGTTGTCTCCCCTATATCCATGCTGGTAAGTTATCACCAGGTCGTGATCCGGGTATCGTGGTGTGTTGTCTCCCCTATATCCATGCTGGTAAGTTATCACCAGGTCGTGATCCGGGTATCGTGGTGTGTTGTCTCCCCTATATCCATGCTGGTAAGTTATCACCAGGTCGTGATCCGGGTATCGTGGTGTGTTGTCTCCCCTATATCCATGCTGGTAAGTTATCACCAGGTCGTGATCCGGGTATCGTGGTGTGTTGTCTCCCCTATATCCATGCTGGTAAGTTATCACCAGGTCGTGATCCGGGTATCGTGGTGTGTTGTCTCCCCTATATCCATGCTGGTAAGTTATCACCAGGTCGTGATCCGGGTATCGTGGTGTGTTGTCTCCCCTATATCCATGCTGGTAAGTTATCACCAGGTCGTGATCCGGGTATCGTGGTGTGTTGTCTCCCCTATATCCATGCTGGTAAGTTATCACCAGGTCGTGATCCGGGTATCGTGGTGTGTTGTCTCCCCTATATCCATGCTGGTAAGTTATCACCAGGTCGTGATCCGGGTATCGTGGTGTGTTGTCTCCCCTATATCCATGCTGGTAAGTTATCACCAGGTCGTGATCCGGGTATCGTGGTGTGTTGTCTCCCCTATATCCATGCTGGTAAGTTATCACCAGGTCGTGATCCGGGTATCGTGGTGTGTTGTCTCCCCTATATCCATGCTGGTAAGTTATCACCAGGTCGTGATCCGGGTATCGTGGTGTGTTGTCTCCCCTATATCCATGCTGGTAAGTTATCACCAGGTCGTGATCCGGGTATCGTGGTGTGTTGTCTCCCCTATATCCATGCTGGTAAGTTATCACCAGGTCGTGATCCGGGTATCGTGGTGTGTTGTCTCCCCTATATCCATGCTGGTAAGTTATCACCAGGTCGTGATCCGGGTATCGTGGTGTGTTGTCTCCCCTATATCCATGCTGGTAAGTTATCACCAGGTCGTGATCCGGGTATCGTGGTGTGTTGTCTCCCCTATATCCATGCTGGTAAGTTATCACCAGGTCGTGATCCGGGTATCGTGGTGTGTTGTCTCCCCTATATCCATGCTGGTAAGTTATCACCAGGTCGTGATCCGGGTATCGTGGTGTGTTGTCTCCCCTATATCCATGCTGGTAAGTTATCACCAGGTCGTGATCCGGGTATCGTGGTGTGTTGTCTCCCCTATATCCATGCTGGTAAGTTATCACCAGGTCGTGATCCGGGTATCGTGGTGTGTTGTCTCCCCTATATCCATGCTGGTAAGTTATCACCAGGTCGTGATCCGGGTATCGTGGTGTGTTGTCTCCCCTATATCCATGCTGGTAAGTTATCACCAGGTCGTGATCCGGGTATCGTGGTGTGTTGTCTCCCCTATATCCATGCTGGTAAGTTATCACCAGGTCGTGATCCGGGTATCGTGGTGTGTTGTCTCCCCTATATCCATGCTGGTAAGTTATCACCAGGTCGTGATCCGGGTATCGTGGTGTGTTGTCTCCCCTATATCCATGCTGGTAAGTTATCACCAGGTCGTGATCCGGGTATCGTGGTGTGTTGTCTCCCCTATATCCATGCTGGTAAGTTATCACCAGGTCGTGATCCGGGTATCGTGGTGTGTTGTCTCCCCTATATCCATGCTGGTAAGTTATCACCAGGTCGTGATCCGGGTATCGTGGTGTGTTGTCTCCCCTATATCCATGCTGGTAAGTTATCACCAGGTCGTGATCCGGGTATCGTGGTGTGTTGTCTCCCCTATATCCATGCTGGTAAGTTATCACCAGGTCGTGATCCGGGTATCGTGGTGTGTTGTCTCCCCTATATCCATGCTGGTAAGTTATCACCAGGTCGTGATCCGGGTATCGTGGTGTGTTGTCTCCCCTATATCCATGCTGGTAAGTTATCACCAGGTCGTGATCCGGGTATCGTGGTGTGTTGTCTCCCCTATATCCATGCTGGTAAGTTATCACCAGGTCGTGATCCGGGTATCGTGGTGTGTTGTCTCCCCTATATCCATGCTGGTAAGTTATCACCAGGTCGTGATCCGGGTATCGTGGTGTGTTGTCTCCCCTATATCCATGCTGGTAAGTTATCACCAGGTCGTGATCCGGGTATCGTGGTGTGTTGTCTCCCCTATATCCATGCTGGTAAGTTATCACCAGGTCGTGATCCGGGTATCGTGGTGTGTTGTCTCCCCTATATCCATGCTGGTAAGTTATCACCAGGTCGTGATCCGGGTATCGTGGTGTGTTGTCTCCCCTATATCCATGCTGGTAAGTTATCACCAGGTCGTGATCCGGGTATCGTGGTGTGTTGTCTCCCCTATATCCATGCTGGTAAGTTATCACCAGGTCGTGATCCGGGTATCGTGGTGTGTTGTCTCCCCTATATCCATGCTGGTAAGTTATCACCAGGTCGTGATCCGGGTATCGTGGTGTGTTGTCTCCCCTATATCCATGCTGGTAAGTTATCACCAGGTCGTGATCCGGGTATCGTGGTGTGTTGTCTCCCCTATATCCATGCTGGTAAGTTATCACCAGGTCGTGATCCGGGTATCGTGGTGTGTTGTCTCCCCTATATCCATGCTGGTAAGTTATCACCAGGTCGTGATCCGGGTATCGTGGTGTGTTGTCTCCCCTATATCCATGCTGGTAAGTTATCACCAGGTCGTGATCCGGGTATCGTGGTGTGTTGTCTCCCCTATATCCATGCTGGTAAGTTATCACCAGGTCGTGATCCGGGTATCGTGGTGTGTTGTCTCCCCTATATCCATGCTGGTAAGTTATCACCAGGTCGTGATCCGGGTATCGTGGTGTGTTGTCTCCCCTATATCCATGCTGGTAAGTTATCACCAGGTCGTGATCCGGGTATCGTGGTGTGTTGTCTCCCCTATATCCATGCTGGTAAGTTATCACCAGGTCGTGATCCGGGTATCGTGGTGTGTTGTCTCCCCTATATCCATGCTGGTAAGTTATCACCAGGTCGTGATCCGGGTATCGTGGTGTGTTGTCTCCCCTATATCCATGCTGGTAAGTTATCACCAGGTCGTGATCCGGGTATCGTGGTGTGTTGTCTCCCCTATATCCATGCTGGTAAGTTATCACCAGGTCGTGATCCGGGTATCGTGGTGTGTTGTCTCCCCTATATCCATGCTGGTAAGTTATCACCAGGTCGTGATCCGGGTATCGTGGTGTGTTGTCTCCCCTATATCCATGCTGGTAAGTTATCACCAGGTCGTGATCCGGGTATCGTGGTGTGTTGTCTCCCCTATATCCATGCTGGTAAGTTATCACCAGGTCGTGATCCGGGTATCGTGGTGTGTTGTCTCCCCTATATCCATGCTGGTAAGTTATCACCAGGTCGTGATCCGGGTATCGTGGTGTGTTGTCTCCCCTATATCCATGCTGGTAAGTTATCACCAGGTCGTGATCCGGGTATCGTGGTGTGTTGTCTCCCCTATATCCATGCTGGTAAGTTATCACCAGGTCGTGATCCGGGTATCGTGGTGTGTTGTCTCCCCTATATCCATGCTGGTAAGTTATCACCAGGTCGTGATCCGGGTATCGTGGTGTGTTGTCTCCCCTATATCCATGCTGGTAAGTTATCACCAGGTCGTGATCCGGGTATCGTGGTGTGTTGTCTCCCCTATATCCATGCTGGTAAGTTATCACCAGGTCGTGATCCGGGTATCGTGGTGTGTTGTCTCCCCTATATCCATGCTGGTAAGTTATCACCAGGTCGTGATCCGGGTATCGTGGTGTGTTGTCTCCCCTATATCCATGCTGGTAAGTTATCACCAGGTCGTGATCCGGGTATCGTGGTGTGTTGTCTCCCCTATATCCATGCTGGTAAGTTATCACCAGGTCGTGATCCGGGTATCGTGGTGTGTTGTCTCCCCTATATCCATGCTGGTAAGTTATCACCAGGTCGTGATCCGGGTATCGTGGTGTGTTGTCTCCCCTATATCCATGCTGGTAAGTTATCACCAGGTCGTGATCCGGGTATCGTGGTGTGTTGTCTCCCCTATATCCATGCTGGTAAGTTATCACCAGGTCGTGATCCGGGTATCGTGGTGTGTTGTCTCCCCTATATCCATGCTGGTAAGTTATCACCAGGTCGTGATCCGGGTATCGTGGTGTGTTGTCTCCCCTATATCCATGCTGGTAAGTTATCACCAGGTCGTGATCCGGGTATCGTGGTGTGTTGTCTCCCCTATATCCATGCTGGTAAGTTATCACCAGGTCGTGATCCGGGTATCGTGGTGTGTTGTCTCCCCTATATCCATGCTGGTAAGTTATCACCAGGTCGTGATCCGGGTATCGTGGTGTGTTGTCTCCCCTATATCCATGCTGGTAAGTTATCACCAGGTCGTGATCCGGGTATCGTGGTGTGTTGTCTCCCCTATATCCATGCTGGTAAGTTATCACCAGGTCGTGATCCGGGTATCGTGGTGTGTTGTCTCCCCTATATCCATGCTGGTAAGTTATCACCAGGTCGTGATCCGGGTATCGTGGTGTGTTGTCTCCCCTATATCCATGCTGGTAAGTTATCACCAGGTCGTGATCCGGGTATCGTGGTGTGTTGTCTCCCCTATATCCATGCTGGTAAGTTATCACCAGGTCGTGATCCGGGTATCGTGGTGTGTTGTCTCCCCTATATCCATGCTGGTAAGTTATCACCAGGTCGTGATCCGGGTATCGTGGTGTGTTGTCTCCCCTATATCCATGCTGGTAAGTTATCACCAGGTCGTGATCCGGGTATCGTGGTGTGTTGTCTCCCCTATATCCATGCTGGTAAGTTATCACCAGGTCGTGATCCGGGTATCGTGGTGTGTTGTCTCCCCTATATCCATGCTGGTAAGTTATCACCAGGTCGTGATCCGGGTATCGTGGTGTGTTGTCTCCCCTATATCCATGCTGGTAAGTTATCACCAGGTCGTGATCCGGGTATCGTGGTGTGTTGTCTCCCCTATATCCATGCTGGTAAGTTATCACCAGGTCGTGATCCGGGTATCGTGGTGTGTTGTCTCCCCTATATCCATGCTGGTAAGTTATCACCAGGTCGTGATCCGGGTATCGTGGTGTGTTGTCTCCCCTATATCCATGCTGGTAAGTTATCACCAGGTCGTGATCCGGGTATCGTGGTGTGTTGTCTCCCCTATATCCATGCTGGTAAGTTATCACCAGGTCATGATCACGTCATTATGTCTGTTTACACAAGTAGGTAACAGCATATTACTGAACCGTCACAATAGCTGTTACATTAATTAAGTGTTATTTGTCTATATGTATTGCCTGTTTATAATGTTATATGTTAATGTCTTATTGTTAAGTTACTGCGCGTCGATACATGTACTTAATTCTACGGACGCTTGTACGATGTGTGGGTGTTTCTTATACAAATTGCCGCCTCCTTTTTCCACATCGTGCCTTGAGACTATTGATAGACTGTGCACAATATAATAATGTCTATTCAGATTAAATGGGAAATATATTTCTGTTGGTATTATCGTATATACAATATATTAAACATATTTGCATAGGGTTTCTCCCTACCATCATGAGGAAACCAGTATCATTACCATTGTACCTGTCACTATGCATAATCGACCCTTCAACAGATATGACTATGACTATATAAATGTGGAAACGTTCCTGAAACTACAATTTCTGCCAATTGTGTTCAATATGCATACCTTTATTGGTGTTTATGGTTAATCTAATCCGTAGATCGCGCTGCTGGGAACCACTCTCGCTTTCAAGTCACCAGTACACAATGGATATGAGTTTCCTAAATATGCCCAAACCCTCGGAGTGATGATAGGTTTGTTGTCCGTAATTCCGCTCCCAATACTGGCACTTCATGGACTCTACAGTACATCGGGATCGCTATCAACGGTAAGCAAACCTGATCGTTCTTAAAGCCACAGCTCTTCATCGATATATACGTGATCCTCCTTCGGATGACGGCGCTTAATGGATTCTTAACAACTGTGATGTCTCAATCCAAGGTAAGCATACGTGATCCTCCTTCGGATGACGGCGCTTAATGGATTCTTAACAACTGTGATGTCTCAATCCAAGGTAAGCATACGTGATCCTACTTCGTGTGATGGTTCTTCATGGATTCTCAAGAACTGTGATGTCTCAATCCAAGGTAAGCATGCGTTGCGTGATTCTCCATCGTGTGATGGCTCTTCAAGGATTCTCAAGAACTGTGAGGTCTCAATCCAAGGTAAGCAAACGTGATCTTACTTCAAGTCATGGCTCTTCATGGATTCTCAAGATCTGTAAGGTCTCAATCCAAGGTAAGCATTCTTCATTGATTCTCAAGAAATGTAAGGTCTCAATCCAAGGTCATGGTTCTTCATTGATTCTCAAGAACTGTAAGGTCTCAATCCAAGGTAAGCATTCCTCATTGATTCTCAAGAAATGTAAAGTCTCAATCCAAGGTAAGCATTCTTCATTGATTCTCAAGAAATATAATGTCTCAATCCAAGGTAAGCATTCTTCATTGATTCTCAAGAACTGTAAGGTCTCAATCCAAGGTAGGCATACGTGGTCTTACTTCAATTCATGGTTCTTCATGGATTCTCAAGATCTGTAAGGTCTCAATCCAAGGTAGGCATTCTTCATTGATTCTCAAGAACTATAATGTCTCAATCCAAGGTAGGCATACGTGATCTTACTTCAAATCATGGTTCTTCATTGATTCTTAAAATCTGTAATGTCTCAATCCAAGGTAAGCATACGTGATCCTACTTCAAATCATGGTTCTTCATGGATTCTAAAGATCTGTAAGGTCTCAATCCAATGTAAGCATTCTTCATTGATTCACAAGAAATATAAGGTCTCAATCTAAGGTAAGCATACGTGATCTTACTTCAAATCATGGTTCTTCATTGATTCTTAAGAACTATAAGGTCTCAATCCAATGTAAGCATTCTTCATTGATTCTCAAGAAATATAAGGTCTCAATCCAAGGTAAGCATACGTGATCTTACTTTAAGTCATGGTTTTTCATGGATTCTCAAGATCTGTAAGGTCTCAATCCAAGGTAAGCATACGTGATCCTACTTCAAATCATGGTTCTTCATTGATTCTCAAGAACTGTAAGGTCTCAATCCAAGGTAAGCATACGTGATTTTACTTCAAATCATGGTTCTTCATTGATTCTTAAAATCTGTAATGTCTCAATCCAAGGTAAGCATACGTGATCTTATTTCAAATCATGGCTCTACATTGATTCTCAAGATCTGTAAGGTCTCAATCTAAGGTAAGCATACGTGATCTTACTTCAAATCATGGTTCTTCATGGATTCTCAAGATCTGTAATGTCTCGATCCAAGGTAAGCATACGTGATCTTACTTCAAATCATGGTTCTTCATGGATTCTCAAGAACTGTAAGGTCTCAATCCAAGGTAAGCATACGTGATCTTATTTCAAATCATGGTTCTACATTGATTCTCAAGATCTGTAAGGTCTCAATCCAAGGTAAGCATACGTGATCTTACTTCAAATCATGGTTCTTCATTGATTCTCAAGATCTGTAAGGTCTCAATCCAAGGTAAGCATTCTTCATTAATTCTCAAGAAATATAAGGTCTCAATCCAAGGTAAGCATACGTGATCTTACTTCAAATCATGGTTCTTAATGGATTCTCAAGAACTGTAAGGTCTCAATCCAAGGTAAGCATACGTGATCTTACTTCAAATCATGGTTCTTAATGGATTCTCAAGAACTATAAGGTCTCAATCCAAGGTAAGAATACGTGATCTTACTTCAAATCATGGTTCTTCATTGATTCTCAAGAACTGTAAGGTCTCAATCCTAGGTAAGCATACGTGATCTTACTTCAAATCATGGTTATTCATACATTTTTCATACCATCTCAAGCAGTATAATAAACTAAGACGAAGTAGTCAGCACATTTCGCTTGATTACGATATGAAATAAACGGTTTGAAGCATACATATAGGTCAGTATAAAAATATAATCTTTATTCGAACATTGGCCGGGCTACATAGAAAGGTCACATTGCTTTGAAACAAAAAACTGTGGCCTTCCATGGTGACGGCCTTATTCTAAATGTTTAATCATATGATGGTTCGTTATCATATTTAGCCTACTATCGTAAATACATTAAACAAATACCATTAACAAAAACCAATTAGATCAAACACAACAATCAACCTTGACACATACAGGAAGTTCAGTATATAAACAACCAATTAGATAAAACACTCAATATTGACACATACAGGAAGTTCAGTATATAAACAACCAATTAGATAAAACACTCAACCTTGACACATACAGGAAGTTCAGTATATAAACAACCAATTAGATAAAACACAACAATCAACCTTGACACATACAGGAAGTTCAATATATAAACAACCAATTAGATAAAACAAAACAATCAACCTTGACACATACAAGAAGTTCAGTATATAAACAACCAATTAGATAAAGCACAACGATCAACCTTGACACATACAGGAAGTTCAGTATATAAACAACCAATTAGATAAAACACAACAATCAACCTTGACACATACAGGAAGTTCAGTATATAAACAACCAATTAGATAAAACACAACAATCAACCTTGACTCATACAGGAAGTTCAGTATATAAACAACCAATTAGATAAAACACAACAATCTACCTTGACACATACAGGAAGTTCAGTATATTAACAACCAATTAGATAAAACACAACAATCAAACTTGACACATACAGGAAGTTCAGTATATAAACAACCAATTAGATAAAACACAACAATCAACCTTGACTCATACAGGAAGTTCAGTATATAAACAACCAATTAGATAAAACACAACAATCTACCTTGACACATACAGGAAGTTCAGTATATAAACAACCAATTAGATAAAACACTCAACCTCGACACATACAGGAAGTTCAGTATATAAACAACCAATTAGATAAAACACTCAACCTCGACACATACAGGAAGTTCAGTATATAAACAACCAATTAGATAAAACACTCAACCTCGACACATACAGGAAGTTCAGTATATAAACAACCAATGTTTGCCTTTTGCTATTACAGAGACTGAAAGTGTTGTTGAAGCCGAACAAGGAATGGGGTCCTAACAACAAGACCGGCAAGCTGGTTTACGAGTCCTATCATAACGAAGGTAGTGTCTGGACCCGGGTCAAGACCAACCTTTTTGGGGAACGACACTAACATATCTTGTATTGTAAACATCATACGGTTGTTTGTTAAACTGTTGACAATAAACTGGCAAATCAACAACATACAATCTGCAGTGACGAATGTAAGCTGCACAACTAGAGTGTGAAAGGTACAGGAAGTTCAGTATATAAACAACCAATTAGATAAAACACTCAACCTCGACACATACAGGAAGTTCAGTATATAAACAACCAATGTTTGCCTTTTGCTATTACAGAGACTGAAAGTGTTGTTGAAGCCGAACAAGGAATGGGGTCCTAACAACAAGACCGGCAAGCTGGTTTACGAGTCCTATCATAACGAAGGTAGTGTCTGGCCCCGGGTCAAGACCAACCTTTTTGGGGAACGACACTAACATATCTTGTATTGTAAACATCATACGGGTGTTTGTTAAACTGTTGACAATAAACTGGCAAATCAACAACATACAATCTGCAGTGACGAATGTAAGCTGCACAACTAGAGTGTGAAAGGTACAGGAAGTTCAGTATATAAACAACCAATTAGATAAAACACTCAACCTCGACACATACAGGAAGTTCAGTATATAAACAACCAATGTTTGCCTTTTGCTATTACAGAGACTGAAAGTGTTGTTGAAGCCGAACAAGGAATGGGGTCCTAACAACAAGACCGGCAAGCTGGTTTACGAGTCCTATCATAACGAAGGTAGTGTCTGGACCCGGGTCAAGACCAACCTTTTTGGGGAACGACACTAACATATCTTGTATTGTAAACATCATACGGTTGTTTGTTAAACTGTTGACAATAAACTGGCAAATCAACAACATACAATCTGCAGTGACGAATGTAAGCTGCACAACTAGAGTGTGAAAGGTACGAAACATATATACAGTGACAGGACACATATCTACAATGACTGGAATACGAAATATCACAACAGCGTCTGTACCGTGACCATCAACGTTTGCAATGAAACAGAGTAGATAATTATTAAACTGCTGATCATTGAGTAGTTTTTTAAGATATGTGCTGTGGATGAATTAGTTGCATATTTGAAATCTTGAGTATTATCTTCACAAGCAAGCATTTCATAAACAGTACCACGATTTTCTTTAATAATTTAATAATAATAATATAAAACATTTAATATAGCGCCCTATCTAGCTAATATAAGCCACTCTAAAGCGCTTTACATTACATAAATATACAATTAATTCAAAGAGCATATATATTAATAAATACAATTTCGAGGAATTCGCAGGAGCTGCCTTATCAGGCGCCAACTACTAGTCCTATGCCACCTGGCTAAATCCCGTATATGTGTATGCCTGTGTGTGTGTGCTGGAGATGTAATGCGTTCTGTTTGTAGTGGGACCGTGCTTCCAACGGCATCATTTATAGCGCAACCTCACTTGAATGCTACAGCACAGATACCGCAACACCCACCCAGACCAATTTATACTCCACCTGGTTTGTTGGAGTTGTGTAGGCAGGATAAAAACACTTTCTCTGAATATCCATGCGTACGACGACGACTTTGGGGAGCGAACCCGGGCGCCTGCGTGGAAGGCCGAATTGTCAACTGTTATCGTACTGTTGTATCTATAACGAATAAGAGTTTCACTTTGTTCCCCATTTATATATTTTGGAGTTACTATACGCTAGAACATATTCATGATAATCTATCTTTTTCTTTAAAAAAAGCAAGTAAAGGGATTAGAATACCGATATATTCTCTATAAGCCAGGCAGTTTTTCCGCTGCTCTACTGGTAATTTTTGTTTTGTTATGTAAACACTGTTCTATATCATTACTTGGAATAATTCCGAGCATTCTATAGTTCCCTGTATGAAGATTGAGAAAAAATATATTGACTTGTCAGGGAAACTATTCTTATGGCCTGTATATAGCAGAACAATGTGTTTTCAATACTAAATGGATATGTTTTCATAATATAAAGTTATATATTTTATGTTTCTTTACTTTTATATCATACTTCTTGGTATGTGAATTTGACGAGTGGCAAATGAAATTAGTTATCAAAACTCAGCTGTTCTAATTTTGTTAACAATGCTCAATATGTTTATAAAACTTACTCCTCCAATGTTGACAGCGATGGTGTTAACAATGCTCAATATATTTATATAACGTTTCCCTACAATGTTGACAGCGATAGTGTAAAAACCGTGCTCAATATGCTTATATAACGTATTCCTCAACTGTTGACAGCGATGGTGTTAGCAGTGCTCAATATATTTATATTACTTATTCCCCAACTGTTGACAGCGATGGTGTTAGCAGTGCTCAATATGTTTATTTGACTTATTCCTCAACTGTTGACACCGATGGTGTTAGCAGTGCTCAATATGTTTATATAACTTATTCCTCAACTGTTGACAGCGATGGTGTTAACGGTGCTCAATATGTTTTTATAACTTATTCCTCGACTGTTGACAGCGATGGTGTTGTTAACTGTGCTCAATACGTTTATATGACTTATTCCTCAACTGTTGACAGCGATGGTGTTAACGGTGCTCAATATGTTTTTATAACTTATTCCTCAATTGTTGACAGCGATGGTGTTAGCAGTGCTCAATATGTTTATAACACTTATTCCTCAACTGTTGACAGCGATGGTTTTAACGGTGCTCAATATGTTTTTATAACTTATTCCTCAATTGTTGACAGCGATGGTGTTAGCAGTGCTCAATATGTTTATATTACTTATTCCTCGACTGTTGACAGCGATGGTGTTGTCAACTGTGCTCAATACGTTTATATGACTTATTCCTAAACTGTTGACAGCGATGGTGTTAACAGTGCTCAATATGTTTATATAACTTATTCCTCAATTGTTGACAGCGATGGGGTTAGCAGTGCTCAATATGTTTATAACACTTATTCCTCAACTGTTGACAGCGATGGTTTTAACGGTGCTCAATATGTTTGTATAACTTATTCCTCAATTGTTGACAGCGATGGTGTTAGACGTGCTCAATATGTTTATAACACTTATTCCTCAACTGTTGTCAGCGATGGTTTTAACGGTGCTCAATATGTTTGTATAACTTATTCCTCAATTGTTGACAGCGATGGTGTTAGCAGTGCTCAATATGTTTATATAACTTATTCCTCAACTGTTGATAGCGATGGTGTTGTTAACTGTGCTCAATACGTTTATATTACTTATTCCTCAACTGTTGACAGCGATGGTGTTAACGGTGCTCAATATGTTTATATAACTTATTCCTCAATTGTTGACAGCGATGGTGTTAGCATTGCTCAATATGTTTATTTGACTTATTCCTCAACTGTTGACAGCGATGGTTTTAACGGTGCTAAATATGTTTATATAACGTATTACTCAACTGTTGTCAGCGATGGTGTTAGCAGTGCTGTATATGTTTATATAACTTATTCCTCAACTGTTGACAGCGATGGTGTTAACAGTGCTCAATATGTTTATATAACTTCTTCCTCAACTGTTGACAGCGATGGTGTTAACAGTGCTCAATATGTTTATATTACTTATTCCTCAACTGTTGACAGCGATGGTGTTAGCAGTGCTCTATATGTTTATATAACTTATTCCTCAACTGTTGACAGCGATGGTGTTAGCAGTGTTCAATATGTTTATATTACGTATTCCTCAACTGTTGACAGCGATGGTGTTAGCAGTGCTCTATATGTTTATATAACTTCTTCCTCAACTGTTGACAGCGATGGTGTTAGCAGTGTTCAATATGTTTATATAACTTCTTACTCAACTGTTGACAGCGATGGTGTTAGCAGTGTTCAATAATTTTATATTACTTATTCCTCAACTGTTGACAGCGATGGTGTTAACGGTGCTCAATATGTTTATATAACGTATTCCTCAATTGTTGACAGCGATGGTGTTAAAGGTGCTCAATATGTTTTTATAACTTATTAACAATGCTCAATATGTTTATACAACTTATTTCTCAACTTTTGACAACGATTGCGTCAATTTAGTTTAGGGTCATAATTGAAGTTGATATAATGATGTACTGCTATTTTGTAATACAATTTATTTATATGTACATGTGTTTGTTTATTTCTCATTTGTAATGGGCGCTTTGGGAGGAATTCATTGATAAAAAGATTGATATCACAACTTTTATGGAGTAATCTAGCAATCAAATACCCTGAGCATGTTTTTAAAAGATGTAGATAGAAAGATATACACTCCTTTCATAAAGACTGAAAACATGTGCTCATCATGTTTTGCAGTGTAATACTTTTCGAACACGAAAGTTTCCATGTTAAAGTACCTACTGTAACGGAGTAATTTAAACAATAAACATGACGCCATGACTTAAAATGGAAATAAAGTCAAGATAGCGACATTGATGATCTGAAGAGATATATATAATAATGACATTTTGCGACTTTGTTGTTCGAATATTGATGTAAATGTTATCAAAATATACCCGTGTGGTGCAAACATACTGTGGTAAGTCTTTTACAGAATTTCTGTACAGGTTCGGGAAAAGTTACAGAATTTCTGTACAGGTTCGGGGAAAGTTACAGGTTTCTGTACAGGTTCGGGGAAAGTTACAAAATTTCTGTACAGGTGCCGGGAAAGTTACAGATTTTCTGTACAGGTTCGGGGAAAGTTACAGAATTTCTGTACAGGTGCCAGAAAAGTTACAGAATGTCTGTACAGGTGCCAGAAAAGTTATAGAATGTCTGTACAGGTGCCGGGAAAGTTACACAATTTCTGTACAGGTTCGGGGAAAGTTACAAAATTTCTGTACAGATGCCAGAAAAGTTATAGAATGTCTGTACAGGTGCCAGAAAAGTTACAGAATTTCTGTACAGGTTCGGGGAAAGTTACAAAATTTCTGTACAGGTGCCAGAAAAGTTATAGAATGTCTGTACAGGTGCCGGGAAAGTTACAAAATTTCTGTACAGGTTCGGGGAAAGTTACAAAATTTCTGTACAGGTGCCAGAAAAGTTATAGAATGTCTGTACAGGTGCCAGAAAAGTTATAGAATGTCTGTACAGGTGCCAGAAAAGTTACAGAATGTCTGTACAGATTCGGGGAAAGAGACCTGCTGTACCCCACTGCATATCGTAAGAGGCTACTACGGCAGGTCCTCTTGCAGAATAACAATTATCTTATTTCATTTTCCTTCCTTTTCCTTCCGGCGATGTCTGCCTAGGTACCTGTTCTCATGTGAACCTAAGGAGAGGTCTGTCTAGG
>NW_018408771.1:53372-117132 GCF_002113885.1 Mizuhopecten yessoensis | reverse complement strand
ATTAATACATACTACTGTGTGTTTTGTACAATTAACACATATTACAGTGTGTTTTGTACAACTAACACATATTACTGTGTGTTTTGTACAATTAATAGATACTACTGTGTGTTTTGTAAAATTAACGCATATTACTGTGTGTTTTTTACAATTAATACATACTACTGTCTGTTTTGTACAATTAACATATATTACAGTGTGTTTTGTACAATTTATACATACTACTGTGTGTTTTGTAAAATTAACACATATTACAGTGTGTTTTGTACAACTAAGTGTGTTTTGTACAATAAACACATATTACTGTGTGTGTTGTACAATTAACACATGCTACTGTGTGTTTTGTAAAATTAACACATATTACAGTGTGTCTTGTACAATTAACACATGCTACTGTGTGTTTTGTACGATTAACACATATTACTGTGTGTTTTGTACAATTAACACATACTACAGTGTGTTTTGTACAATTAACACATAATACGGTGTGTTTTGTACAATTAACACATATTACGGTGTGTTTTGTACGATTAACACATATTACCGTGTGTTTTGTACGATTAACACATATTACTGTGTGTTTTGTACAATTAACACATACTACTGTGGGTTTTGTACAATTAACACATATTATTGTGTGTTTTGTACAATTACCAACATATTACTGTATGTTTTGTACAATTAACACATATTACTGTGTGTTTTGTACAATTAACACATATTACTGTATGTTTTGTTCAATTAACACATACTACTGTATGATTTGTACAATTAACACATACTACTGTGTGTTTTGTACAATTAACACATATTACTGTGTGTTTTGTACAATTAACACATACTACTGTGTGTTTTGTACAATTAACACATATTACTGTGTGTTTTGTACAATTAACACATACTACTGTGTGTTTTGTCATCATTTTACATCTGTAGTTTTAAATAACGATTGAATGTGTGTATATATTTAAGTGGAAATATCAGTTGTTTATATGAAACTCGAATAAGTGATATATAATAAGGTGGTTCAGTACTATTCTATCTAGTAATGTTATTGATGCATTACCGTCAGTGTACTCAAAACGGAACAGTGTTCAGTTAGATATCAATGTAATTTATACCATAGAATCAATTTATATCATCCACTTTTCTTTTCTGTTACAAGTTGACAGTACACAAAATACTATCAAGGTCATGTAGGCCTCCTTGAACAGGTGTAACTGTACCCAGAAATGGACACGTTAGTGTTTTGGCTAATATTGGAAAGGGAGTGTCAAATAAACAGATTATTTTTAACTTTAAACTGTCCGTATAGACATAGTCAGAAGTAACTTAAGCTGATTTACAGATTAATTGACATCAACGTATCATAAAGTAAATATTGCATTCATAAAAATACTTAGTTACATTGCATGATCATTTTTTGGTCCGTTTTGTGTCCACTGGTGTTAATTTTGAAAATAATTTACTGATAATATTCAAAATTGTCCATATTTATAGACTTATTGTAAATAAACAAAATTCATCTTAGCTGGCGATGAGATGCAAAACGATACATTTTCAATCGAATCTGATAACCAATAAAGCTTTGTTTGATTAAAATTCTGAATTCTGTAACGTATCTTTTTATCCTTTCAGCATTTAATCACAGTTAAGAAGAAAATCGTTGAACGAACTATCAAATTGGCAGTGCACAGGACTGCAGGATCTGAACGTCCCCAAAGCCTCGCCAAACATTATTATTGTAATCCATTCGCGTAGATTGATTTTCATCCGGTAGAAAACTGTGGCCACAATGTAGTGTGTTGTCCAACAGGTTACGTCTATTCTGACAGGCTTGATACCAAAAACATGTTTTGGTGTAGCGAATTAATTGTGCTTTGTAACGTTCATTAGTTACTACCAAGGAAAGGAGACTTAACAATTATGAACTTAATGTCGTTACACGCGAACAGAAGTCTTGATGTGTGTCGTAGAGGTTGGTGGTGACGTGGCCATTATTGTCGCATTGGAAATAACTGTCAGGGTGTGGAGCTAGATAAGAGGAGGGGGATAAAACAATGATATGAGAAAAAATGAATAGTAGGATGGGTCGCAGCTTGTTAAAATAATAATAAGAAAAGTTTGGAATTTAAACTTTCACATAAATGATTATAAAACCTCAATGCCGTCAATTTTGGCTGCCACGTAGGAAGGGACGAGATAAAAGGAGAAGAGAACAGATGCTGATGAAGTTAAGATAAAACAGGCGACTGTTTCAGAAGGCTATTATTAATCAAGTAAGTTTCTTTTTCTATTGAGAATTGCTAGTCCCGCAATGCGAATGCATGTCTTATAACAAAATTTGTTTAAAAAAGGTAGGTGTATATTAGCATAAATCTTTTCTTACTACAACAAATATACACAGCTAAATGAAGATTGCAAAACATGTACAAATGCTTCCTCAAAGAATATTTCATAGCATGTTAATGTGTTCGTGGGTGCATATTTTTGGGATGGCGAAGCAAATACATAATTAGTAAAACTGGTCCTTCCGCGATATTTTTCACTTCTGCAGACATCATTATTGATAATATCGCGAATTTCAATGCTACCGAAAATCCGTTTGAATAAGACTGCGAGAATGTGTTCGTGAAAATGGCCTGATGGAAAACACTTTATATTCAATTTAACGCGCACAATTAATTATGACCTTGATTCCTTCACCTCTCAAGGTCGTCTCGAAGGCCTTGATTGAATCCTCCAATGATAATCTGTGTGTTATCAGAGGTTTGACGTTAACCTTTCCGGAGGCTATCATTTCCAAAGTTGTCGGATAGCTGGAAAAACGCAAAAGAAAACAACTGTAATAGCATATTTATGAGTTCAGTATTAATCAAAATAAACAGTGAACGCCAGCAACAGTTTATTTAAAGAAACATGTGACAGATGTCTATAATTACTTGGTCGTTATATGACATGTTTCACGGTATGCGAGTTTGTTGACAATTGTCGTCGAATCCATTTCAATGAGGTTACGATGAACGTAACTTTTATATACATTTGAACATCTATTCAAAAGGTTTCGCTGCTCAATGAAAATGTAGTTTAATCTTTTAGACAAATTGGACTACTCTAAAGATTTCTCAGTGCTATTTAACACTTGTTACACCTATAAGAAAATTGTGCGGGTTATGCTTTTAGCGCAGATGGATACAAGATATTATTTTTCCAACGTTTTTGAAAAATCAATCAAAACAAAAATAATGCTAGTATAGTTTAATGATAAAGTATCAAACATTTTTACCAATTGCAGTATCGAAGGTTTCCTCTGATGTCCACCTCCCGAAGGGAAGCAGCAGTTATTGCCAAGTCGATGACCTTTTGACAACATCCTACCAATACCACGCAGCCTCCGGGCTCAGTCACCTTTATTTTTTTTTACAAAAACACAAGGATATTCTCATTGAGTCATTTGGTACGCTGACTATTCTATCGACACTTTAGATAAAAGAACACATTTCCCCCCTAATATGTAATTCAGGGGTAGATTCAGACATCGATAGCTGTGTATGTAGTAATAATGCGTTGAATAACTCTGTTTACATATATAATTACGGAAAACAACTCTTAATGCGTTTAAATGAATCGTGATTTACATAGACATTATCTATTGATCTGTTCAATTAACTCTGAATAAATATAGTTTTAGCTTTGTATACGTCTTTAAGGGGAGATTACTATGTATACGTACATATGTTACTGCGTGTAAGGGGAAATAACTCTTACAGCAGATATTACTGTGTGCAAGGGGAGATAACTTTGAATACGTAAGTAAGTAAATTTCTATAAGGGGAGATAACTATGCATACGGATCTATGTAATTTTTTGTAGGGGGAGAAATCTTTTTATTCAAACATATGCTGTTTGTAAAGTTATCTAAGGAGAAATAACTGTATGCGTACATATGTAGCTGTCTACAAGGGGAGATAACTATGTATTTATGCATATGTTCTGTTGTTAAGTATTCTAAGGGGAGATAACTGTATACGTAGATATGTAGGTGTCTACAAGGGGATATAACTATGTATTTATACATATGTTCTATTGTTAAGTAATCTTAGGGGAGATAACTCAATGTACCTACGTGTATAGCTGTCTTTACACAGGGCGATGCCCCGCTTCACTCAATGGTGATCTCAGTCTTGTCCCCATTATATCTTCCACCTGCTTAGCGACTACCTGGTGATCACGACTCGTCACCTTAAGGGTATAGGTAGGACCTAACGTTTTACCGATTTCCAACCGAGAGTCATCAATATCTGCAAGTTAAGATGGAAGCGATATAAGATTTGTAACAAAAAGGCACTAAAGGCAGATATTATCTCTACTAAAGACGATTAAACTAAAACATAGTTAATAACTTCCCTTAATTTTAAAATTTAGTTTTTTTTCTATAACTTTACTTCGAAAGTAGTTTTATCCACAAAGTAATCGGACGCAAAAATCGAACCAGAATAAAAATGTGCATTCATTGACATTGTACATGAAACTATACTAACTTCTATTTCATTTCACTATTGATAAGAATTAATCCATATTTTTTCAGGGAGTTTGTCGGAAAAACTTCAATAAAAAACAAACCTAACACGGAAGGGAATTCAGTGATTGGGAATTCAGTGATTACAAAAATTGTAAAATCAAGCATGCTTCCCTTACCTTAAAGTAATGAGGATAACTAGTATATGAGTAATCTCCCCTTACCTGTTATGCACACGACTGACGCCTTGGACGTCAGGAGGGTAACCAATCAAATTGGACCTAGATCATATTCAACACGGAGGTTAGCAAGAAACGCGAAACTTATCCTATAAAGTGATAAGGGAGACAACCCTGATTTATTTCTCACATCAAGCGCATTATCTGGCGCATAGAAACTCGGGTGTATACTGAATATAAAATAACCGCGCCAAGCGTCACTTTATAGAGGTAAAATGTAGGTAAATGTGTGCATGATGTGTGGCAACAGGGAAGAGATAATACATTACCAATGTTAACGGCAGTAGAAACAATGCCACATACCTATGTTACAATTCAAGACGTACAATGTTGCGATTTTGATGCTATTTTGACACTTAATAATTATGACAAGGGAGAAAACGACCTACCTGAGCCTAAAATGAGCACCTTGTTCCCACGTTTGACCCCTCCCCTGTTACAGGCGTGAACACTGACTGATAGGGATTCCAACATGGCTCCCTCCTCACAACTCACGTGATCGGGTAATCTAGATATAAAAAAGGAAATCAGTTCATTTTAGTAATGCCCATAGTAAATACTTGTTTTGTAAAAATGTTTAACACTTATCAATAATTGGGACACATCATATTTTGTCTATATTATGCTGGGACACAGAATCCGGCACAGGTGCATGGTATTTTCCCCCAATCAAATTTTATCTTTCTTCCATAAATGTTCAATAATCCCCCATGCGGACATTCATTCTCAGTCCTCAGGGAAGATACATACCTTATTTATACAATAAATAACTATAGTAAGGTACCATTTGCAAAGTATTCTTTCGAAAGCGAATTTTGGTGAGAACATATGAGTGTTAATATGACTTTTGAAATAAGCCCCCAGGGTTGGGGCCAGACCCCAGAGCCCATCCTGATAGCACGAATATATTCGTCTCTTCGAGCATATCAATTGTATAAATGGTTATAAGGTTTGAATCTCGCCTGTTTCTAAGTAATCACTCGTACCAGGAATAGAACAAATGCAAAGACTAACAGCATGAATATATATATGGCTTTTCAAGCCTAGACATTATATTGTTGTTATAGGGTGAGGATCTAAACCGTTTCCATATTATTATATACGAAGTAAGTCCCTAGGGACGGGGTATGCCCATGGACCGATCCCAGTAGAATGGAAATATGTTTCAACAGTGTTTTGACGTGTAACCATGAAGGAAATATACCTGTCAATATTATTGCTATACAATGTATAATTCTCCCAAATCAACATGCTTAATGCTGTATCTCAAATGCCACCAAGCATAAGAATACACTTGTAGTTATTGAAATTATTCCCTTCAAAAGGGTTCCACTCTAAGAAACCGGTAAAATACCCTTCTTAAATGACGATTTGGACTTCGGACAATTATTTGATAACAAGCACAAACGACAAGCAAAATTAATGCCTTGATAACATTATTGTTTTCAAAATGTGTGTCTATATATATTGTCCTAATATTCATTGCAAATTGTTAGAAGTGTAAGATATAAATATTCTTTTTGCCAATGAATATTCCACGCCTACTGTCAATCACTTTATGTACGAGTGTTCCATATTTCGTGAACCACCTTGTACCTGAAGGTTTTATTGGTGAATATTTGAATTTACAATTAAGCTGGTAATTTATCAATATCTATAGCTATTTTCTCCGGGAATTTAACCCGCGAATATATTAACGATTATGCATCTTCGTGAGTTAACGGAAAAAATAATCCATCGCGAAAATTAGATTATTTTACTGTATATAAAGTTTATGACAACATATCTAGCATACAAATGGAATATCTCACTTTAAACAGAAATCGGCGGCATGGACGAAATAGCGGCTTAGGTTACCGTCGT
Organism: Mizuhopecten yessoensis; assembly: GCF_002113885.1. Taxonomy (NCBI): domain Eukaryota; kingdom Metazoa; phylum Mollusca; class Bivalvia; order Pectinida; family Pectinidae; genus Mizuhopecten; species Mizuhopecten yessoensis. The sequence continues at coordinate 110,511 of NW_018408771.1, read as the reverse complement.
AAGGGGGCGTGGCACAAAACACACAGTCGTTGCAGAGATTGTAACGACCGGTTTTACAGTACTTACACCTCCGACACGGTACACCGGGTTCTATGACAACCCTATCACCTACAAAGACCGGAAATACGTAACAGAGGTCAGGGGTCGTGAAGATATTATTTATCAAAACATACAAAAAGTTTTTAAAACATGACATCCTTTTAAGTACTTCTCAATAGAAAAGTCTATACTCGGTTTTTTGACACAGTCACCTTGCCTCCTCGAACTTTGACCTTTAACTTTTCCTATAACCATGTAAAGGCATATGTTACTGATACCGATACTCTAAACACAGATTTCTGTCATTTCTCTTACAGCCCAAACAACACCTATTTCATTTCAGACATACTTCAATCTAATTTTTAACAAACGTATAATTATCTTCTCATTATAACGACTTCATATATCCTTGTAAGGTGTATACTGACATCCCGTTATATCAAACATTTACGTCCTATTCCTTATAAAACTACTCAATAACAATGTATATGATTTTTCATTTAGTGCTATTGTGATCCTGCAGGAACCTACAAACAATGACAATTGATTTCAAGTTGTTGGAGCTTGCCAATGAGTAACAGCTTTTTCAAATGTGTTACAGAACTAAAGGCTCCACCAAATGTCTTTTTCCATCTGACAATATATATGCTACTTAACAAGCAACGAACAAGTAAACTAAAACACAGCACACACCATGAGTTGAGGAATCTGGCTGGTTTTGTCAATTTACAATAATATGTTACGCCTGATTCTAGTTTCTCCGGTCAGGAAGAAATCAAACGAACCAGGACATTGCAAACCAATTTCAAAGTCGCACATCATTGCGATGTCAACAATGAAATGACCATTCGAAATGGTTCTACCACAGTCGGTCTCACTAAGGCATTAGATCAAGTTTCGTTCTTCTGTTAAAACTTTAGTGTTAAAAGGGGATACCTTTAAATAAATAATATAACTAATAATGATGAGACTTTTAAAACTTGAGGAGATACCACAACAAAAAGAGACAGAAAATAAAAATAAAACATCGATCGGTAATGAGGAGACACCAAAACACAAGGAAAGACGTCACCAGGTACTGAGGAGACACCAAAACAAAAGGGAAAAATAACAGGAACTGAGGAGAAACAAGAACAGAAGGAAACACATCAACAGGAACTGAGGAGACACAAGAACAGAAGGAAACACATCAACAGGAACTGAGGAGACACGAGAACGGAAGGAAAGGCATCAACATGAACCGACACCAAAACAGTGGACAACAACAACAACAACTGAGATGACGACACCAAAACGAAATGAAAGGCAACAACATGGGCTGAGGAACACTAGAACGTAAGGAAAGACAACAACAGGGATTGAGGAGACACCACAAAAGTAAAGACAACAACAACTGACATGACAACACCAAAACAAAAGGAAAGGCAACAATAGGGACTGAGGAGACACCAACAAAGTAAACACAACAACAACAACAACAACAACTGAGATGACGACACGTAAACGAAAGGAAAGACATCAATAGGGACTGACGAGACTCAAGAATGGAAGGGAAGACATTAACATGAACTCACACCAAATTGGTACAGACAACAACAACAACAAATGAGATGACGACACCAAAACGAAAGAAAAGGCAACAACAGGGACTGAGGAACACAAGAACGTAAGGAAAGACAACAACAGGAACTGAGGAGACACCAAAAAAGTAAAGACAACAACAACTGACATGACGACACCAAACAAAAGGAAAGACAACAGCAGGGACTGAGGAGACACAAGAACGGAAGGAAAGCCATCAACAGGGACGTAGGCGACACAAGAACGGAAGGAAAGCCATCAACATGGACTGAAAGACACCAAAAAAGTAAAGACAACAACAACAACAACAACTGAGATGACGCTACCAAAACGAAAGGAAAAGGCAACAACATTAACAGTAGATGAAAAGAACAAATAAGGAGGGGGGGGGGGGGGGGTGCATGGGGCAAAAACAACAACAACAAAACAAAACGAGTTTCCGCGATGTCAATTGAGGAAATCATAAGGATGGGTTTTTGATAAATATTCATTTTACTAACCGACTTTCAGTGTTGTCACTCCATCTCCGTGCTTGCTGACCGTTTCACTTCCTTCGTGTCCAAGGATCATCGGTTTCTTCACCACAAAGTCACCGATTAAGCCGTCTTGCCAAAAGTGGACATCTGACCCACAGATTCCGACCTGCTGCATACATAACTGAACCTCTGCAGTGAAACAAAGTTTGACCTCATAAACCGACCATTAATATTCATATAGATTTACTGACGAATACCATTTTTATTTCTTCGGATGTTGTGAATACATTGATAATTTGAAAATACGAAAATAGTCAGTCGACGAGTTGAAATATAACTGGTATTCTGAGAAAAAGTATTTTTGATATGGTGCTCTGATTGGTCTGTTTACCGTAAAAAGGGATTTATATCTTATATATAAACAATAAGTTTGGAACATTCATCCCTATGTTCTCCCTATTTGGCCCCACTCCTCTGCACCCACACCCTCCATTTATACAAAATTGAGTTTATCTTGCCCAAGGATGTTCAAGACATAATTGAAGGCCAAGAAATATAAAGATTTATCTTTATTTCCCTTATTTGACCCCGCTCGTCTGCCCCCAGGGAGAAAAACACCCCGTTTATAGAAAAAAAATATGAATTTCCCTTGCCCAAGGATGTTGTAGAAAAAATTGGGTTCAAACCCCTCCATTCTTACAGATGGAGAGAAATATTTCAATTTCCACCTATTGGGCCCTACCCATCTATCCCCATGGGGACCACAACATCCGTTAATACAAAATTTAGTACCCTTTGCCCAAGCAGGAGAAATATTTAATGGAAAAGTTGACAGACGGACAGACGGACGAACGCCGCGCCACATAAGCTCACCTACCAGAAGGGCAAAATCAAACGAGGTCGATATGTAATTTATCTTCGAGACATGAAACGTTATGCTCATGAATTAAAAGACGTAATATTTTAAATCATGTAGCAAATAAAGTGACTATCTGAGGTTGCATAAGTGGTATACCATACGTCTATCTGAAGGTAGACAACTGATAATGTTCTATGATTGTTCACTGGAAAAAAGAACGCGTCTCACTTTCGATATTGAATTTTCCGAAAACATGTTTGCACCAAAATACCTCAAGTATATTATGCACATAACTATAGATATAACAGCTAAGTACTTCACAACTCTAGAGATAGCACATATCGTAAACCCTTGTTTAATAATAAGATAAATAACAGTAATGTAGACGTTTACTTGCGACCTGCTTAAGCCTCGATCTCACGTTAAAGGGTACGTTATGTCAAATCTATATACAGGGGATATTCTCTAAAAATAATACTTTGAATTTTTATTCCCCACTATCACCGAAACGGGGTATAAAGACATGTCGAAAAGCCCTCGTCATTTCCGGGTCAGGTTCAAGTTAATCATAGCGGTAAAACTGCAAATTCTCCGAAAAATTGCATGATTGGATGTATTAGACGAATGATTACAAAATTTATCATGATGGATTACTTAATTACAATTCAAACCGAAGCTATCGCCGCAGATCCCTGGAAAAAATAACAAAAGTAAGTGTTGAAAATCTTCATTTGAATTTGGCGGTACCGGTAGTGCTCTGACGAAGCTTCTTCTCTTGTGTATGTTTATGTGTGTTGTGACCCATATCAGTATAGCATATGTGTGATTGTAACGTGGCCCTGTGATTGGTAAGATAATTAAGAGAACGAGTCTCGTTTATCATCCACAAATAGAATATCTCTTTAACTGTCCATTGATATGACGCGAGAACGCCCTGTTAAATGCTGTTGCTGTACTTAATGACAGGACTACCTGTTTCTCCTTTCTCCGTTGTTATTAAGGTGTCTAAATTTTAGCTAATCTTCAAATATTGATTATGAAGTGATTTTTATATTGAACTCAATATGGAATGACTATTCAATACTCGTAATCATATGTATTTTGCAGATTACGTAATATTTCATGCCATGACTCCATATCTTTGTGGGTAAACCCTACTCTCACTGCACCCTTCTTACATATAGGATGAGGGCAGCCCAGTTTACCTAGCAGTTTTCAATAAATCAACCTTAGATATTCAGTAAACATTCGGAAAGACTTAAAATGCACCAAGTCGCACGCATTGCTACATCTTTTGAAATGTGGAGAAAAAGCTACCACAACTTTTCAGTTTTGATGTCCAATATGGCTAAATATCCTAATATGAGAGTCTAACATTTTTTGATTCAATGTAGAGCTGGTTATATAATCAATGATATATATAATTGATTCTGGTTATATAGCTTTAAATACTACTGTGGTTAGATCGTACACAGCGTTTATTGATTACATTCACTTTAACTTCCCTACGAAGATATGTTTACATTTGTGTTGAACACATAATGAGTCACGTAGTGAATCTTCAACCAACGAGGCCAGTGTCTAAACACAAATATATCGTGCCACACTGAATTAACCTTTGTTTAATGTGTGCCGTATTAAAATCTTCTATACAAGATAAAATACATAGTCGTATCTAACATCAGTATATATTTATCTCTTTTTACAACACGAATCTCTCGTGTCGCGTAGAATATGATCACCACAAAACCTTTGTTAAATATGTGCTGTGTTGCATTACTTCTTTACAAAATACAATCCATACTCTTAACTAACATCAGTGTATAGTTATTTCATATATAATAAGTGAAGTAATAAAACATTTGCGTTAAAGATGTAATCGGTCCTTTCCACAGGGACCTGATACGAGAAGGGCGGAAAGCTCTCGATGTCGAAAAGTTCCATCCAACCTTACAACGAGAGCTTTCCGTCCTTCTCGTATATATTAACATTGGGTTGTAATTTTTACCTTTTAACCCCTTAAACACGTGAAATTACCTTAGTTTAGGTCCAAGTATAGCTGTAACAAATGCTTAGGTCCCTGTGGTCCTTCGTAGCCACACGCTATAATACGCAATATCTAATAAGTTCTCAAATTTTATTTATGAAGAAAGCACAACCACCGAAAAACAAACAATACCTTATCAATACATGAACCTACATAAGGAAGTAATTATAACAGTGTATACAACCTTATATCTTCTTCAATTGAAATTACTTCCTTGTCCCATTAATCCATTTAATGTCGTTCCAATATGGCTGCCACACCAAACTGTCTATCATATTCAATCATGCATTCCGTTAGCATTAAACAATCTCTGTCACCAAAAAAATCCTCCTCTAATATTTCTCAAACATAATTGAGGTTCATGCAAACTAAATTTCAGAAAAAAATATTCAATAACTGATGAAAAAACTCACTTTTTATATGTTCATTTTCCAAGCTGAATAAAAGTCTCAATTCAGGAAAAAAAACATTTAAACTTGTAAATATCATAAGGTTGGATGTCCATGGAGATGCATATGTCGAGAAAAATGTAAGAAAAATGTGTCAAATCTCTAGAATAATGGCATATATTTCCCCTGAATGAATCACAACTGAGCACAAAGCGAACAAGGCTGACTTAGGTTGGCAAAAAGCATGCAAAGCAAGTGAGATTTTACCTGTACACCATTCACTACAGATTCTCACTCAGGTAATATGGCTTGACTTGTATCAAATGTCTTGTTAGCTTTATGAATTATTGTAAAATATCAAATCAATTTCATGTCATCATACTCGATATTTGAAGCATTTTCCCACATTTTTCTCGACAATATTCACTACATGGGCACTTCAGGAATGCATGTACAAGTAAGTTTTTTCATTAATTTCATTATTCATTGCAATTTTGCGCCATTCAAATTCCGCATTCAAAAGTTACTCTTCAGACAAAATCAACAATATTTTCGACAAATCATTTCTGCAAAGGTAATTATTGACATTGTTTTTGACATGAGTATACGAAGCGACTTCCATACTTTATTCATCTTGATGAAAGTTTTGAGCCCATTACAAACTATATACACTGACATGACGCTGTATGAAAAATCTTAAGTAATTCGTATGCTACAAATATGCGTTCGTAATGATTCAGTGCTGGGATTTCATAGTTGATATTACTTTTCATCTATAGATATCAATGATTACTCCATGTTATGTCAGGTGCCTTCGTTGCCAAGTGGTGAAGGCGTCTGACGTTCTGCTACCACTAGCCCTCCTCCACTGGGTCACGGGTTCGAAGCCTCGTAGGTCGGTGTTTTATTCTCCGGTAACTCCGTCTTTCCCCACCATAGCTGTTAAAAGGACGTAAAACAAACAGAAAAACCCCATGTTGTATAATACAGCAATAATATTAAGGATTCCTTATCAGGTTATTCCTTCTGCACTAAAAAGTGACACACATCCATGTAGATACCAAAAACCAAATAAGGTATTAACTATGTTTATGTTACTTTTAACCACACTGCCAAGGTTACGCTGCTCAGTCAGTCAACTGTAAAAGTAAATACAGATTTCCCGATAATCTTTATTTGTAAGTTTTTTTTATATGCGGATACTGGACAGGACACTCTCTTAATTATCCTACCCCGAACCTCACTGGTGTGACTGTTACAATCAGGTACAGTTAATTCAATAGCTGAATTTCTGTTCAGTCCATAGCTGGATGTCGCTGTGAGTGGGTATTACATTAAACAAATAGTTATCGATTCTAGTGTGCAAACATGTTCCACATCAAGTGCTTTACCAGGAATATTAGGAATATTACTTTCATTTTCGAGTTGAACACAGGCTAGGCATGAAGTAATCAATAATTGTGTATAACCTACACAGCGTATTTGGCATTCTGACAAACAGATAACCTTAGTCACATGCATATATGGCATACAAGTATGCACACCTTGCAGTAGTAGGGCATACGTCCACCTTGGCGACAGTCGTGAGGCGAGATCTCTTCAAAAACGATCATGTTGCACTGAAAACTACGGTTGCTCAGTCCGTCTTTCAAACAAAAAAGCTAAGTCATACATCGACTTAAGTCAGAATGAGGGTATCTCTTACCTTTAATAATGGCACAGTTCATGTATTGCATTACACTGACTTTATACACAGTCATTTTCTTTTATATTTTATCATATGAATACCGTGTTATGCACAGAGATTGAAAACACGCAGTTTAATCCATATATTTACATTTTTTCTATAGAACATTGTTTATTCATTTGTTCTTAAATTTTATTTACTGCGTGTTGTATATGTGTCGTCCTTTAAACGACATTGGCGGAACAGCCTTATTTAACTTGAATTGGCGCCACTAATTATTTAACTGTAGTCATTTGAGCGTTTGACGTAAGGGCATTTTTCCATATCATTCGAAGCAAAGCGGACACTTTCATTGAACAAGGTTAATCTATGACGTCATAAGTAAACCATGTATTACATCAGGAGAGTTTTTGCTTTCATACTCAAAGGATATGCATTTCTGCTGGTAATATTAATATAGTGGGTTAAAGCGTAAATGTAAATATAGTGTAATAAAGCCATCACATCGATTATGTTTATGTAGCGACTATAGCGTGTGTTATATCACCCCGGAAATGAATTCACAATCGAATTAGAACAACCAGTGTGACGTCACGTCATTGTAAAGCGGACGCATTTTTCATCGTTCCAGAGGGAACCAAGTGCAAAATATTCGGGTTTTTTTTATCACAATCATACAGTTTACTTTGTATTATATGATAACAAATCTGTCATTCGTTTCCTTCGCCAGAGACTCGCAAACATGAAAAATCCAAAACTAGTATCAATAATCTAATATGAAGGGAAAGTTATGACAGATCCTATATATCTTATAAAGTAAGATTTCTGTAAATGAACCGGGACACGGACGTTAATCCTAAACAACCGACCTCGACCCGAGTAATTTGTCACGTAAACACTTGTATACATATGAAACAAAGAAATTGACTCTTGCCCTTTACGTCTGGGCCTCGAACTAACAATCTCCGGCACCCACATACATAACGGAGAAATATCTATAGCTGTGACCATTATACCGCTGCGTCCTATTAAAAATGGAGGTTTTGATGGTCAAAAACCCGAATGCTATCAAGTCTGCCAACACAGCTCACAAGTCTAGCCAACACGTCGTGATTTCTCTGTGTACATGGGTGATTGGTCTATATTGCGTAACATTCTTCACATTGTAGATTTGCAGAAAAGTTACCAAAAGTGTTCGGTTGTAATGTAATGCCCAATATGATATGAGAGCCAAACAATTGTCAGTTCAATGTAGATCTGGTTATACAATACTAGCTTGTGCCACAGCCTTTAAACAATTATATCTATAATCAATTACGGTTATATATCTTTAAATACTACTGCGGTTAGATCTCACACAAAGTTTATTGATTGTATTCCCTTTGTCAGGTAGTCGTTCAAACCGTGCAGAAGTGGACTAGAGTTACAATCACCAAAGCCAGTGTCTCAACACAAGTCAATATCAATACTCATAATCATATGTATTTTGTAGATTACGTTATATTTCATGCCATGACTCCATATCTGTTAATAGTAACATGGTATAAAAAATTAACATATATCCAGGTGGGTTAACCCTTATCTCACTGCACCCGTCTCACATATCGGCTGAGGGTAGCCAAGTTTACCTAGCTGTTTTCAATCATTCGGAAAAAACTTAAAATGCACAAAGTCGCAGGCCAACAACGAGGGCTTTCCGTCCTTCTCGTATCACATTGGGTTGTCATTTTTACCTAAAGTCGATCTAAATCCCTAAAACATGTAAAATTACTCTGAAAACCTTAGTTTAGGTCCAAATATATCTCTAACAAATTATCAGGTCCCTGAGGTCCTTCCTATGCATACGCTATAATACGCAAGATGTTCTTTTAAATTTTATTCATAAAGAAAGCACAACCAACGAAAAACAAACTATACCTTTTCAATACATGAACCTACATAATGAAGTAAATATAACAGTGTATACAACCTTATATCTTCTTCAATTGAGATTACTTCCTTGTCCCATAAATCCATTCAGTGTCATTCCAATATGGCTGCCACACCAAACTGTATATCAAATTTAACAATGCATACCATTAGCATTAAACAATCCCTGTCACAAAAAAATCCTCCTCCAATATTTCTCAAACACAATTAAGGTACATCCACACACAATTTCAGAAATCAATAAATGATTAAGAAACCCATTTTTATATGTTCATTTTCCAAGCTGAATAAAAGACACAATTCAGGAAAAAATCCATTTAAACTTGAAAATATCATAAGGTTGGATGTCCATGGAGATGCATTTGTCGAGAAAAATGTGTCAAATCTCCAGAATAATGGCATATATTTCCCCTGAATAAATCACAACTGAGCACAAAGCGAACAAGGCTGAATGATGTTGGAAAAAAGCATGCAAAGCAAGTGAGATTTAACCTGTACACCATTAACTACAGCTCCTCACACAGGTAATATGGCTTGACTTGTATCAAAAGTCATGTTAGCTTTATGAATTATTGTAAAATATCCAATCAAAATACATGTCATCATACTTGAGATTTAAAGCATTTTCTTACATTTATCTCGACAATATTCACTACATGGACACTTCAGGAATGCATGTACAGGTAAGTTTTATTCCTTAATTTCATCATTCATTGCAATTTTGCGCCATTCAAATTCCGCATTCAAAAGTTAGTTTTCAGACAAAAACAACAATATTTTCGACAAATCCTTTCTGAAAAGGTAATTATTGACATTGTTCTTGACATGAGTTAACGAAGCAACTTCCATACTTTATTCATTTTGAGGAAAGTTTTGAGCCCATTACAAACTATATACACTGACATGACGCTGTATGAAATACCTTAAGTAATTCGTATGCTACAAACAAGCGTTCGTAATGATTCAGTGGCCTAAGTGGGGCAGTCGCCAGGTACTGGCCGAAGGTCGGTGATTTTTTCTCCGGGAACGCCGTCTTTCCTCACCATAGCTGTTAAAAGGACGTAAAACACACAAGCAAAACAAAACCATGTTATGTCAGGTGCCTTCGTTGCCAAGTGGTGAAGGCGTCTGACGTTCTGCTACCACTAGCCCTCCTCCACTGGGTCACGGGTTCGAAGCCTCGTAGGTCGGTGTTTTATTCTCCGGTAACTCCGTCTTTCCCCACCATAGCTGTTAAAAGGACGTAAAACAAACAGAAAAAACCCATGTTATGTAATACAGCAATAATATCAAGGATTACTTATCATGTTATTTCTTCTGCACTTACAAAGTGACACACATCCATGTAGAAACCTAAATACCAAATAAGGTATTGGCTATGTATATGTTACTGCTAGCCACACTGCCAAGGTTACCCTGCTCAGTCAGTCAACTGTAAAAGTAAATACAGATTTCACGATAATCTTTATTTGTACGGGTTTTATATGCGGATACTGGACAGGACACTCTCTTAATTATCCTACCCCGAACCTCACTGATGTGACTGTTACAATCAGGTACAGTTAATTCAATAGCTGAATTTCGGTTCAGTCCATAGCTGGATGTCGCTGTGAGTGGGTATTACATTAAACAAATAGTTATTGATTCTAGTTCGCAAACATGTTCCACATCAAATGCTTTACTAGGAATATTAGGAATATTACTTTTAACAATTCGTGATTCTACGGTTTGCAAACATGATTCACATAAAATGCTTTACTAGGAATATGCGGAATATTACTTTCATTTTCGAGTTGAACACAGGCTAGGCATGAAGTAATCAATAATTGTGTATAACTGCGCAGCGTATTTGGCATTCTGACAAAAAGATAACCTTAGTCACATGCATATATGGCATTCAAGTATGCACACCTTGCAGTAGTAGGGGATACGTCCACCTAGGCGACAGTCGTGAGGCGAGATCTCTTCAAAAACGATCATGTTGCACTGAAAACTACGGTTGCTCAGTCCGTCTTACAAACAGAAAGGTAAGTCATACATCGACTTAAGTCAGAATGAGGGTATCTCGTACCTTTAGTAATGGCACAGTTCATGTATTGCATTACACTGACTTTATACACAGTCATTTGCTGTTATATATTATCATATGAATACCGTGTTATGCACAGGGATTGAAAAAACGTCGTTACTCCATATATTTATATTTTTTTCTTAAGAACAATTGCTTAACTTTATTTATTTGTTCTTAAACTTTATTTACTGCGTGTTGTATATGTATCGTCCTTTAAACGACGTTGGCGGAACAGTCTTATTTAACTAGAATTGGCACCAATAATCATCTAACTGTAGTCATTTGAGCGTTTGACGTAGGGGCATTTTTCCATATTATCAGAAGCAAAGCGACAACACTTTCATTGAACAAGGTTAATCTATGACGTCATAAGTAAACCACGTATTACGTCACGAGAGTGTTTGCTCTCATACTCAAAGGAAATGAATTTCTGCTGGTATTATTAATATAGTGGGTTAAAGCGCAAATGTAAAAATAGTGTAATAAAGCCATCACATAGATTATATTTATGTAGCGACTATAGCGTGTGTTATATCACCCCGGAAATGAATTCACAATCGAATTAGAACAACCAGTGTGACGTCACCTCGTTGTAAAGCGGACGCATTTTTCATCGTTCCAGAGGGAACAAAGTGCAAAATATTCGGGTTTTTTTTGTCACAATCATACAGTTTACTTGTATTATATGATAACAAATCTGTCATTCGTTTCCCTCGCCAGAGACTCGCAAACATGAAAATCCAAAACTTGTATCATCAATATAATATGAAGGGAAAGTTATGACAGATCCTCTATATCTTATAAAGTAAGATTTCTGTAAATGAACTGGGACACGGACGTCAATCCTAAACCACCGACCTCGACCCGAGTAATTTGTCACGTACGCACGTGTATACATATGAAACAAAGAAATTGACTCTTGCCCTTTACGTCTGGGCCTCGAACTAACAATCTCCGGCACCCACATGCATAACGGAGAAATATCTATAGCTGTGACCATTATACCGCTGCGTTCTTCTAAAATGGAGGTTTTGATGGTCAAAAACCCAATGATGTCAAGTCTGCCAACACAGCTCATAAATCTAGCCAACAGGTCGTGATTTCTCTGTGTACATGGGTGATTGATCTTATTAGTCTACATTACTTCTTTACTCTAAAAGAGAGTTGCTGACAAGAATTTCTCACATACTTATCCGTGAAAGATAGGAATTGACCCGTGAAACATTCATGTCAATGTATGTAGGATAGGTAAATTCCACCCGAGGGTTTTTCAAATTTGATAATCCCGAGGCTGGAATTTCCCTATCCTTCACCCTTTGGCATGAAAGAGTATTTTTCTCTCTATCAAACTACCAGAATAAACCATGAAAATACGTTTGGACTGTCTACCATTTTGAAAATATCAATTTTCTTTTAACGAAAAGGAATTGGTCAGCGAGATTAAGCATACCCCATATTTAGAGTTAGCGAAGAAAAAAATAATCTCATCTTTCTAACGTGTGCGGTTATTATATCGTGAAAGTTTTTATTTCATCACGTCGCCTTTTCCGCATTGCGGCCTCGGTGTTATCTAAATTCGTGACGCCTATGTAATAAAGACTCAGCAAGCATGGTTATCTTACATGGCCAGCGTTTTATCTCATATCCGGTTAAGTAAGATAAAAATGGCCATGTAAGATAACCATTCGTGCTGAGTCTATCTGACATGGGCAAAGCCTCGGGTTTTACCAAATTTAAAAATTCCCTCTGGTGGAATTTCCCTATCCTGTTATCTTACATGAACGGGTATGAAAGAAAAACCTTTCTTTCCCGACAGCCTACACGCGCCATGACGTCACGGCGCACTTTTGCAGACTTGACATCTGACCTTTGATTGCATCGCTACTATTTTGATTGCCTCATTACTACATCTGTACTCGAATGCATTTTTGTTTTAGCGGATCCTAAACACTTGGGTAAGAGTTTGACTGTCAAACAGTCGGCAAAGCCTCGTGATACACAGCAAAGCTCATACCCTCGGGATGAGATTTCCCTGTCCACGAACCACACATATGTAAGATTCTATTATTCTTACATAATCCAAAAACTCGATGACGTCATGAAAACTAGGCCGCAGGGGGAAATCCTTTTCTAACATATGACGAAAACTCGCTGGCTAAATAACGTAATCTAACATAAATGGAAAACCGCAAACAACTCAAATAATATAAGAATATAAGAAAAAAATGGTCACCACTAGGCGGTCAGATCAACGCTACGCGGTCAATTTAAGTATTAAGTCTACAGTAAATAACGCTATCTTGGTGTTATCAACAACGCCGTGCAATGGAACGCAATGCCGTTGCAAGCCATCTTTGACGTCATTTTTCTAGTTTTATTAACTGAAAGACCCTTTACCGACCGCCCCCACATAGACATCACAACTACTCTTCAAAACATTCTATAAGGCAAACGAATGTTATATTTGGTGTCATCAAGACCCTATAATGTTTATTCTACCACGTGTGTAATGTAAGGACACTTTATTATTTTTTATTTTATTTTTATTTTAAGAGTTGAATATGTTTACTTAATTTAAACTTTAGACCTACTAAAAACGTGTCCAGCACAAGTTCAGAATGCTCCGCCGAACGTACTATAAAGGTGACTTGAAATAGTATATGTACGTTTGCCTAGTGTTGATTTCATTTGTTGGTGAGCGATGTCTATAGACTGATGGGTTTTTTATTGATTGGATAAAACATAACTGTATTAAGATCGTCCTTGGTATTTAAGCTGTTTGGAGTAAACGTACAAAGTAAATGACTTTCACTGAGAGGTAATATTTAGGCAGCGGGCGCAATACATTTTCTACGGTTCTTATCGCTTTTGTATATTTGCAATCAATCAGTAAATAATGAGACATCATTCAATATAACCCTTATATAATTCTCTACAAATATATTCATGTTCGTCAGGCAACACAGGACAACTGTTTACAGCGTCAGAAATCATACAAACGCGCAGTTTTTTGTGCGAAATAAAACCACACGCATTATGTGATAACTGTTTTCAACTGTTTGTGTGTGTGTGTGTGTGTGTGTGTTTGTGTGTAGGTGTGTGTTTGTGTGTGTGTGTGCGTGTGTGTGTGGAGGTTTGTGGAGGTGCAGGTATGTATTTGTGTTACGTTCATCTTTTAGATAATTTTCTTTTATCTTTTATGTATTTTCAAAATCGAAAGGACGATGATGAAAATCCTCGAAGATCTTCCTGACGGAAGCAAAAGAGGGAACACTTAGTATACTCCCACACTTGAGGCATTAAACAGAGTGTAAGCATTCAAACTGACAGAATGGATGCAAAAAATTCAAGAAATCCCCCGGCAGATGATACCATCAACGAAGAGGCTTCATTTTGTTCCTTTGATTCGGCATGCGGAGGCGACGCGGACAGTCAAGCTGTTCCCAAGGGTACGCGACGTTCTGTGCTAGCTGAGTTGATATAAGTGCCTACTTAATTAAATTCGAAACATGCTACATATGTAGTAGTAAAAGGATCAAGATCAAGTATTGTCAGCTTGATGTGTTGTTTCCGGGGTAATTTTTCATAAAAAGGTAATTAACAGAATATCTAACAGTGTCTTGCGCGTTCCTGAAATATATCAAAATATAAGCCACACTCATGACTAGTGAAAATTGTTTCTCAACTTGATTTACACATTTCTTTCTGTGCTATGATTTTTTTCATTTGCATAATACTGAATAATGAAAAACCTTTAATTGTTCAAAATTAGTTGCCGTTTCATTATTCATACAGTCGATATTTGGAACTTTCAATACAAAGTAATCGGCAAATTTATTGACCACATCGATCGTATATACCCTCTAGAGCTTGAAAGTAAGACTTTCCTGCTTCAGTCTCTTTCCAAAGATGCTGGTTGATTAAGATTATGGACAGGTTTTATGGTTTCTTCAAGTGTTACTGTCTTGAAACGTTGCGAAACGCTTAATACGAACATTGTATGTGTAAAAAGCAAAACTTTATTATAAAATGGAATGGTCGCTATCAGGATTTCGAATGGAATATGCAAATTTCTTTTGTGATATGAAGGTCGATGTTTTTATGCTCATTAGAATGCCTTGCAGTTTTTATATCACTACCCGAGTTCTTAATGTGAGGAGGTGACATCACTTGAATTTGACATAAATTTACATGGCGGGTGTTGTCTATAAAGCAAAAGACGTTTACTCTTCTGAAACACCTGGTCTTATCATTCTAGTACTTTTACCATGGTCTACATGTAAATCTTTCCTTTGTTCATATTTTGTCCTAGTTTTATTGATTTTGATGGTTTGATCGTCACTTCGGTATTCTCTTTTCATGGTGTGAAGTGAAATTAAGCAATTCACGTGTTTCATAACAAAACATTTTCCATTTGGACTTGCAATTCAACGTCTTAAGAGATTGTTATAAAAAACTACAAAAAATACAATTGGGTAATATGTTTGTAGATGAGGACTCCGATTCAACAGATTCAGACTGTGCCATGGACCAACCATCACTCCTGGAGCAACTAAAGACTATACTGGATAATTATCAAGATGCTCAAATAATCCGGGTAAGATCTATTTTACTCCGGGAAATATTATAAGTAAATGTTCCTTCATATGTACGTCTTAAGAAGTACCATTTTTATCGTATTTCGATTACAACTGGAGATCATAATATATAAATGATAATTTTTAAACTGCAAAATCAAAATTGTCCGTGCAATAATGCTGTTCAATAAAAATGACATAGTACACGAATAACAAACATGCATCTAGGTCTTGTCATTCTGAGAATCAGGTCATATTCCTACGCAAATATAACTTCTACGTTTGTAAACAAAATGACTGACCTAGTTACAGCAACATCCCCGCCATCCAGATAATGCAAATTTCAGACCATCGAAATATTTCATCCATAAACAAATATTTTCACATCAACACAACTCAACACAATGATATACAGCTGCATGTTAAAATTCTACTTCAACTTCTCTGAGACACACATAATCAATGGCGACCGTGTACATGCCGACTCCGATGTGTAATGTGATGACATTTACCTTGCCATTGCACGCGCCATTGTGTCAAAATATTTGACGTCATTATTGATTTCGTATACGCTATGCCTATTGAATGGTTTTCATATAAAAATTATCATTAATGTTCTATTTATAGTAAGTGACCTTGACCTTTGATATCAAAGGCTGAAAAGCTATCCAAAAGCTTAAGCAAACATTTTATTAAACTGGATAAAGTCGGAGTGCATACGGCCCAAAAGAGCTCCACATATTGTGCATAAAATGTTTTTCTATTTATAGTAACATTAACCTTGAAATTTGACATCGATGCCTCAAAAGCTATAATTTGTATCCTAAGCAAATACTTTCTAAAGTAACAATGACCTTAACCTTTCACCACCAAAGCAGGCACTTTCTCTGAGGTAAGACTTGATAAGGCCTGAGTGTAATCGTCCCAACAGAATTGGAAATATTGTGCCTTAACTAATTTTCTATTCATGGTAACAGTGACCTTGACCTTTGACCGTCGAACCTGAAAAGCTATTCATAGCAGGCACTTTCTTCAAAAAAGCACTGGATAAAGTCTGAAAGCAATCCAACCAACATTACTGAAGATATAGTGCAGAAATTAAATAAGAAGCCCAATGGGCATGTGTCGCTCATTTGCTTCTAATGCAACTTTGAAGCTGATCTAGGTCATTTATGTGGATGCTAAGCTCAATACCACTTTATTCAAACATAGCACATTTGACCCATGTGACCTCTGAACAAACATGGTAGTCCTTTATCAAAGCATGCTACAGGCCCAATATCAGGTCTCTGGGCCTCTTGGTGATTGAGAAGAAGTTATTTAAAGATGTTAGCACATTTGACCCCTGTGACCTTGAAAGTCGGTCAATGTCATTCATTTGAACACATTTCGTAGCCTCTCATCCAGGCATGCTATAGGCTCAATATCATGGTCCTCTTAGTTATTGAGAAGTTGTTTTTAAAAATTTAGCACATTTGACCTCTGTTACCTTGAAAGGCAGACAAGGTAATTAATTTGAACAAACTTGGTAGTCCTTTTTCCAAGCATGCTACAGGCACAATATCAGGTATCTGGGCCCCTTGGTTATTAAGAAGATGTTTAAAAAGACTAGAAAATGTCTGTAAGACATAAATGCCCCCGCTGCCATGTGAAATTAGTTTAAGAGTTCTATAAAAAGTTACAACCACTTTGATCTTGATAACCTGAAACATGCACACACACAAGGTACTTCACTTTAAGTTGATTTTAATATTCTTATGTTTTTTCTGTATGTTATTACCATCTCCATAACATATTGGATGAAGTTGCTAAGTGTTTAAATTGATTCAGTTGATGCATTTCTATATATAGCAACAGAGACCTTGGCCTTGACCTTGGAACCCTGAAACACAACAATGTCCGAAGTATACTCATAGGTGACCTTTGCATAAAGTTTGACCAAAATCCATGAACGAATGAAGTTGCTAAGTGTTTGAATTGAATCAGTTGATTATTTTCTATGTATAGCAAGTGTGACCTTGACCTTGATCTTGGATCCCTGAAATACAACGATTTATGAAGTTTACTCATACTTGACATTTGTATAAAGTTTGACAAAAAACTGTCAAAGAATGAAGTTGCTAAGTGTTTACATTGAATCAAGACAGGATGCAACGAGACGGGATGATTTTCTATATATATATAGCAAGTGTGGCCTTGACCTTGGATCCCTGAAATACGACGATGTCCGAAGTATACCCATACTTGACCTTTGTATAAAGTTTGACCAAAATCTGTCAAAGAATGAAGTTGCTAAGTGTTTCCATTGAATCGGGATGCGACGCGACGCGACGGGACGCCGCACTAGGGTAAAAGCTCACTTGTCCTTGGCAGGTGAGCTAAAAACAGATAGAAGGACAGACAGACGGAAAACCTGATTACTATAGATGTGCAGGTGTTGACGGAAAAAATACAATTACTAATAAGAATTTCCTATGTGCAAAGGGCTATAACTCCAGAAAAAATACAACATCGACACTGGATTCTAACTCAAACTGTAATCCATTATACATGGATACTAAGTTACAAAGAATATTGAAAACAGTTAATTATGAGAATTTCCTATGTGCAAATGGGCCATAACTCCAGTCAAAAATGGATTTTTAATACATGTACATGGTTCAAACTCTGTCATCTATTATTGATAAAGCCGAAAACAAAGTTTCAAATTGAAATGGCAAGCGGAAGCGAAATAACTCCAAAAAAAGTTTATTTTGATAATTACCTATGTGAGAAGGGCCATAACTACAGCAAAAAAAGGAATATTAACACGAGGTTCGAACTCAAACTGTAATCCATTATGACAAAGCCACATATTAGGTAACACATTGATATTGCAAGTGGTAGCGAAAAAAAGTCTGGGAAAACATTAATTATGAGATTTCTTATTTGCAAAGGGCCATAACTACAGCAACAAATGAAATATTGACACAGGGTTTGGACTCTTACTGTAATCCATTATGATAAAGCCACATAGTATTAAAGTGGGAAGTGGTAACGAACAAAGTATGACAAACAGTTAATTATGAGAACTTCCAATGTGCAAAGAAAGGGCCATGCATACATGTAACTCCAGCAAAAAAATAAAACATTGGCACGTGGTTTGAACTTGATCTGTAATCTATTATGATTTAAGCCACATACAAAGTTACAAATTGATATGGTAAATGGCGACGAATTTACGATAACGGACAGAGTGATCCTAAATTGTTTGCCATGCTTCTCAGGCGGCACGACAAAGAAAGGCAGAACAGTGAAGACAGAAAGGAAAGATTTAAGGTCCCAAGTGTGTTGCAATGGGGGGAGAAGATCTATTTTGGTCTGTTCAATGTCCCCCAAGTAGTAGAGATGAAAGAAAATCCCGATTATTTTAACTTCAACTTTTATCCCCCCCCCCCCCCATCCTATGTACATTGTATGTACATTTAAGTATGGTTCGACAGATTTTGACAGATTCGATGACTCAAGTAGAAAATTGTTTGAATCATCTAATCTTGAAAAGAAAGTGGAGGGACAATAACTCTTCATGTAGACTCCAATTCAAGTAATTTATGCTGATCTGATCTTATCAAAGTAACAAACTATATATCCGATATATAACAGTAAGGAATGTGAGGAAATCATGTGAGGGACACAACTCACAGGAATATTATCAAAAGGAAGACAATCAATCATGACTGCACAAATACTTAGAGTACATAGCAAGTGTTCCTAGTTTAAAACAGAGAGTATGAGTATTACTTGAAACACATTTTAAATTATATAAGAAATAATTCTCAGGGACATCAACTAAATGAAAATTAATTGATTGATATAACAGTCGAAATCCATTTAAAATCCACCCCACATTGAAAGTAAAACAAACATTACAGTAAAATGTTCAAACCTGGCCTGCATGGTGTAAAGTTTCACCTTTTGTGACTTTCAGCTTTCTTGGTGAATTTTGTGCATTTTTAAATATCTCCCATTCTCATCAGATGTATATGAAGTGCATAACAAATGGAAAAATAAAAATATAAATGATAAACTGCCAGAATAAGAGGTATAGGAAAACAAACAAAGGGGCACAACTCTTCAAGTTTGTGAAAATCTAACCCTTACTTCCTCTATTTCTAGGATGCTTCTTCACCAAAGTCAAATAACTTTAGCTACTTCAACTTCTGACAGGTCAATGACCCTTGATGAGACTTATTTAGCTGTCAAAAATCAGACCAAAAAATACTGCAGCACAATTTTATGTTAACTTATGTATTAGTGGATTTGAACACCACTGTAAATATGAATGTTGAACAGAAATATTTTAACATTTACGGAACACAAACATGACCATGTATAGCTGTTGATAGGACATACATTAAACAATACTAAATCAAACCTGAAATTTATTTTGACATAAAGATCTTATTTATTTGGATTAATTTTATGGAAATGATGACTTGTAATTTTAAACAAATGATTTGTTAATTTCAGCTTGCTTGGATTGTATGAATGTTATTTTAATAACAGTGTACCCATATGAATCCATGATTATCGTGAAGTGGTGATATCTTTGAATTTAATACATTTGATGCTCTATTACCTGACCTGGAATGCATTCGTAGCCATACCGAAACAAAACCATACTGTGGTATAACTCTATATATATTGTGTACATAGTTTAAGCATCTGCGAGATCAGCTGTTCTTACTTACAAATGTCCAGGTGACGAGAAATAACATGAGAGAAATATTTGTATTTTTGACATGAGCTGTAGGCAATTCACACTTTTCAATTCGTACTATTCTTCTCTTTGGATAACGACGCTTTAACTTGTAAGCGAAAAATACATCACTGGCGTCACGAGCAGCATCAATACTAAAAACGTCTTTTAATATTAACGGCAACCAACCTTTTCTCCAGGTTACAAATAAATGCTATGTCCCAATCACCTGCCCTCTGGACTGGTTTATAAGTAAGTTGTTTTAGTGCCAAATTTTGTACAGCATGATTATTTAGCCTCTTTATCTTAATCCTTCCAACGTAGGCATCTTGTGATAAAATTTGTTGTTTGACTTTACACTGTTACAATGTTTTACCATTTATATATATATATATATATATATGTTTGTCGAAATACAAGCTCCTAAGAGTTTATGTTAACTATGACATATATTCAACGTAAAATAATGATTCTTGTATCTTGTATTTTGATGTAACATGCCACTTTGCTTTTATCCGATAGTTTTAAGATAAAAAAAACACACACAAGCTTTTAATCACGANTCCTCCCCCCTAGAAATTTGGACACCCCCGTTAGGTCTCTGGATCGGCCACTGCTGTTGATGCCGACATGTACAAATATATGTAAACTGTAAACTGGTAAAACGAAAGTAGGTCTGCACGATCGCAAACATTTAATGCTGATATTTTCGCATAAATTTCAATTAGTACTTGATGTGATAGCAATGGATTAAATGAATGTTACCCTGTGTTGTATTCTAGCACATCAGTGTCTCAATACATACGGTATTAATCTGTTAATGTTCGATACACGTCATTTTTTTTAATTACCATCCTGATTATATATGTTGCGAGGTATTTCAGGGTCACGTTCTCGTAACCTTCCGGTTATATAAAAAAAATGCAATTTTTCAATTCACAAAATCTTGATAATTTATTAATTAAAGATAGTTTAAAGAATAAAAGAGTTAACAAAAACAATATTAATACAATGTAAATATTATTTTCTTGAATGTTTGCGAAGCAGACGACGTTTGATCATCTGGAAACTAGAACATTTAAAAAAAATGTGTTTTAACATTTGAAAGAAAAAAGTTTGAAAGGGAAAAAATAAATGTGTTCTTTTATGAATTAATGAAAGTGATACAGAAAAGAAATATAGTAAATAATTGATAGTAAATTTATGAAAAACATCATCCTAAGAGAGTATGTTCTGCGCATGTATTGTATTTCTTGATCTCCTCCCGTTGACTTTTCGAGGCACCACTGACTGGGATGTCAGTGTGAAACTTTGGAGATGTTGTCCTTCACCAGAATTCTATTCACAAACAAGTATTCAAATGACTGTTCACTGTACAAGAGTGCTCACAGCGAGCTCCAAACATAATGCATGTAATGCGGCCTTTCGTCAGTCGTCGCTATGTAGAGGAGACGTATTTTGAGAACAATTATGTAGGGGTGTTTCTAGAATTATACGATAAATAAAATCTAACACTCTTGTTCATGTAGTATTGAATTTATTAAATTCTTTCATTAAATTCTTATGAAATTAATAAAGTCGTTTAATATATTCAATAGAACATTAACACTCATGTTAGATCCTCTATACTGCATTGAACAGCAATATGGAATACCATGCACATTTCATTAATCAGAGAAATTCAATAGGTTTTGTTTTGTAGTTTGTCAAACATACATAGCATTCTTATACCAAAACATTGCTTATTTCCCATACTGTGGACAGATAAAAAGGGACCATGCTCAGGGATTCAATTTCTAATTACATTTACACTTCATATAACTCAGGTGGTCAGTAACATTTACAGTCAAAGATACCGCAAATATCAGTGGAAATCATCCGATGTGCACATACTCATAATATTTCAATTGACAAAATAGATTTGACCTCTTTGACTACTGCAGACGTTCATATTATTCAGGTGTTTTACGCGCAGCCCTTTCTATTTTAGCGGTTGTTTAGACAAAGTTTGATTTCCACCATTTTGTCCTCCACCATCAACGATGAGTAGTCTTAAAAGGACGAAACAGTTGTTTAGTGAAATTATATTCATTTCGTACTGTATTAATTACCAAATGTTATATGTGCAGCCATATGTGTGTGGTTTACCTTCGTCTTTCATGGGTTATGTTTACCTTCAACAAAGATATGATTGTTGCATCAAAAAGATAGATTGAAAGTAACCATTCAAATGATCATACTGCCCAAAAATATTTTATTCCCCATTCTGATCGTTAACAGGAACTGATCCAAAATGCTGACGATGCCAACGCTACAGAGATGCAGATTATTTATGTGAACGACACCGAGGAGACAACGAGCGGACAGTACAAGCAGTGCGGATGTTATTCGGAATATTTCAAGGTAAATACATAAATCGACATTTGATGGTCTATGAAGACAACACACCAAAAATTCATGTTCATATTTTTCAATACTTGTATCAGTTTATTGGTTCCTCACATCCTGTAACTCGAAATGGCGCATCTTCTCGTCTTGACCAGTTCATGGAACCCTTTTAATAATAATAAATGTATAAAATACATGAAATTTCTTAACTGGCCAATGGTAGAGCTTAAATTTGAGTCAAGGCAAATCACCGTGGAAGAGCGCATTTATTTTCAGATTGGGAACGATAGGTCAGTCAATTATTGTTATTTTTGTTTTTAAAACCTGGATTTCATCCTTAATTGTCTGCATTTTCAAACATCTAACTTTTGAAATTGACAGATCATTATAAAATTTGATAGTAAGCAATAAACGCTGATTAAAAATATTAAAACTTGGCATTTATTATTAAGTTTTGTCCCTTGTACAGATCTTCCTCTTTAATCCGTGGCTCCACAGTTTGACTTCGATTTGATAGTAAATGCAAGGCTGTTTAAATAGTGATTAACATTAAAGGCTGAACTTTATTCGAAAGGTTTTTTGAAGGTGATATAAACCAAATCATTTTGATAAAATTCATAAAAAAGGAAAAATTATAGGATAAATTATTTTAAAAGTTATGAACTACTGTCTAAAAATTTAAAATAATGAAGTTATGAAAAATTTTATGAACCTTAAAAATAACAAATTCAGGAATCGTACTAATAAAAACCCGGGATTGATGATTGTCAAATTGTCATTTCCTGCAATATTTTGTATTAACTGTGTTATCTGTACAGACTTTTTGAACAATTAGATGTGTTTGTCGCCTATGATCCCCTTCAACCTTGTCTATTCGTTTCGCTCATTTTGAAATTAATTCGATTTTATCTATGTCTATCCCTTCTCCATTTGAAAACCATAAACCATTTCTAAAAAGCGTTTAAATTACCTATCAAGCAAGCATGTCATACAGCAAAATACTGTGCAGTTTACTAATAACAAGATTATCCGAAAATTAAGGAGTCAAAACCCACCTTATAGGTAAATATCCTATCAAGTATCGAGAAGTCAGTTATTATTCGATTGTTTCATGACACAGATTAATATACAAAACGGTTAACAGAGCTACATTATGGCTTTATCAATCAACATAATACGATTAAACATCTCTATAATGAATAAATAAAACACACACACATGAAAATGTTTTATATGTTTTGATATGAAGCAATATTTTTAACGAATGCTGAATACTTAGCCTATATCAAACTATTGAAAAAACTACAACAAAAAGCAAATATTTTGTCTTTCATTAATATGTCTCTTTATGTTAACTTTATCTCTCTGTTGTGATAATTATTG
Source organism: Mizuhopecten yessoensis (assembly GCF_002113885.1). NCBI lineage: Eukaryota > Metazoa > Mollusca > Bivalvia > Pectinida > Pectinidae > Mizuhopecten > Mizuhopecten yessoensis. Next base: position 86,347 of record NW_018408771.1, on the reverse strand, counting down.
TCTGTATCTGTAAATATTTATATGTATGAAATTCTACTGATGTTTATAAATAATTGTACAGCTGTTTTCAAATTCTCTTCTACACCTCCTTTCGTATTCTGTTTCTGCTAGGTGCCCGCCCTGTGCGTCTATAACAACGCGATGTTCGACAAAGATGATTGGAAATATATAAAAACTATCTATCGCAGTGGTAAGCGTGAAGACGCTCTCAAAATTGGTAGATTTGGTCTCGGATTCAAGTCTGTATTCCACATGACAGGTAAGTAATTTTGGTATATTGTATTATGTGTCATTATGGATATTTGAGTTTTCAATATTTTTTAGGCTTTGCTCCCATAAATTAAATACTAATTTTGATACTTGACAATCGAAATTCCTGGATGGTATGGTTGTTTAAGTGAAGGCTTTGTGATGGGAAGGTTGTTAGTTCGGCCTCAGCAGTTTTATGTTTCCTTTTTAGTAAATATGTTCAAACTTTCAAATTTCTTTCAACTATAATTCTGTAAAATTCATAATATAGTTTTTACGAAGTACTTCATCTGAAAAACAAATATTTCACAAATAGCTCGCATTTCACAATAGTCTCGCTGGTTATAGTATAGTGTAAGTTATTGGTACCCTTTGCCTTAAATGCAAAAGTTGATCATGCCATAATATTTGACATCCTAATGCATTGATTTGGCCGTGCCTCTATCTATGTAGCCCTAATTGATAATTTATTGAAATGTGTTATAACAATATGAATATTTAATGTTTATAAAATAAATGTCATTACTAGAACGGATGAGGGCTGTTTGGTAGACCCTGGTGTCTTGTGTCTAATTCATGCTTAAATACCTTGTTTATAATTATGGTTGAATGATGTAATTGCTATTATGATATGTACACTAACTATTTTATTATATTCTCTATCAAATTGCTAGTACAAAGAATTATTGACGTTATTTTTAGATTTTTTTCTTTTGCATTTTTATCCATTTATCATGGTATGGTCCGTCGTCCGTCGTCCGTTGTCCGTTTATCCATTTATCATGGTATGGTCCGTCGTCCGTTTATCCATTTATCATGGTATGGTCCGTCGTCCGTCGTCCGTTGTCCGTCGACATTTTCTTTAAACGACTTAAGAACAGGAGGACCTATGGCCACGATTGTTTGCCAGTAGGTACCTGGGCCAGAGTGTTATAAGGTTTCTTCAAATAAATGACATTGACTTACATTCAAGGGGTTTAATATATATACTTTTTACATTTTGCTCAGGAAAAGGATTACCCTTAAAATTGGTAACAACGAGGTATTCATTAAAAAACTTAAATTGAACAAAACTCATCCTAAATACAAAGGAACTGTTTTAGTATCGAGTGTGACGCCCATGAGTATCAATGACAGCTTCACAACGTCTGCGCATGCCCCTAATAAGATCGTATATCCGGTTTTGTTGGGTAGCGTTCCACTCAGCTACCAAAGCTGTTTCCAGCTCCTGGAGCGTTCTTGACTGAAAATTTCTGGCAGAGAGAGCTGTCTACAGCATGTCCTGCACATGATAGATGGGATTTAGATCCTGCGAGCGGGCTGGCCAATCCATTCGTTGAATAGTCTCTTGCTGTAGATACTGCTCAGTCACCCTTGCTCTATGTGGCCTAGCATTATAGTCCATAAGGTTAAAGTCAGGGTCTATAGCGCCAGCGTTGGGTCTGACATAGGCATCAAGGATTTCATCGCAGTAAATCCGGGCCATAACGGTACCAGTATGAAAGACATGGAGGTCAGTTTTCCCATGAAGGCTTATGCCTCCCCACACCATCACTGAACCTTCGCCATATCGGTCATGTTCCACAATGTCTTCCAAGGCTGATTCCGTACTCTAACACTAATGTTAGTGAAGTCGAGACAGAATCTGAACTCGTCAGTAAAAAGAACAGGTTCCCATTTCATCAGAGTCAAAGTCTGTCACAGATTCCCAATCCTTAAGATTCAAAGTGCTGTGAGCTTTGGCCAAATCTAATCGGTCCCTAACATGACGGGCAGTTAAGGGAACTCGTATCGCTGGTTTACGTGACCTTAAACCAGCAGCATGAAGACGGTTCATAACCGTCTGAGTGGCTACCCGGGTATCAAAAGCATTAAGGAGGTCATTTTGTAAAGCTGTGTCTGGAACCTGTGTGGCCGTGCCTGTATGAGCAAAAATCGGTATTGGCGCTGCGTTGACGTCTGGAAAGATTTCCGTTAGTTTGGAAACGATTCCACATTCTTGCCACCACACTTTGGGACACATCAAGGTATGCTGCAGCCTGACAATGAGACATGCTAGCTTGCAGCATTCCGAGGCCCCTATTCATTTTATCGTCATTTAACCGTTGTCTGGTTCGTCTTTGTGCCATATTAAAACAAAAACACGCAAAGATTATTCATCAAGTTGTTTTACTTAACAATTTGAACAACGCCTTACTAAGCCTAGCGTAGGTTTAAAAAGCGGTGTAAACATGGAAAAGCGTGCACGCGCTTTTATGGTTGACTGAATACACCCACACAGGACGATTTGGAAGGCTAACATATTCGCCCAAAATATTACGTAATATAATATCCTTTCTAACATTTTTATTTTATTTTTCAAAATATAAGTGATCCTTAGCAAAATGTGAGTAGTATATATATGAAAAAGCCTAACAACTTCTTCTGAACAACCAGGAGTAGCTATGCCCAAGCTAAATGGAGATAAAAGCAAATCCATATTGGTTTTTCAGAGTTAGCGGAAATAGCGTGACAAAAAAATGTACCTTCGGTGGTACGGTGATTTTATCCCAGTGTTAAATGAGGGTTACTATGGTTGTGCTTATATCTTCGATACCCCTTGGTTGTGTACCAACCAAAATATAAATGAAATGTCGGGTAGGTAACACGTGAGACTTTCTGAAATAATTGAAAAGTGGTTGTTTTTCTTCTGAAGACGAGTACATACTTAATTCTCTGTCAAGAAGTTAAGTAATTATCCCTTAAAATGTTCATACGACAATTTGACACAACTGTTTTTGGTATGAAAATGAAGTTTTAACAGAAGGGGGTTATATATAAAGGTAAATGAAAGATGGCGGTCGCACGGTATCAAGAATGTAAACAATACATTTCGCAATGTAAAACGTGTTGTTATTTTTGTCAGATTAGGCAGTTCCAGTCATGTTTCAATATGGTTATTGTCTTTATTGAATTTTATGTTGTTTTTTTATCCATTAAATAACTGAGGCTGTTGTGAAAATGCCCTTAAAAATCGAGACTACAATCTTCATTGAATTCAAAATGTATTTTCAAAACTGTTAAAACTTTGGTGGAGACTGATAATTCTGTGTTGGCAATGTTCAAGCTCTTGCTGGGATATTGGTCATATTGTTATCATCCATTTAAGTTCTCTAATTTATTTTTTATTTTTCGCTAGTGGACATAACTTTTTTTTAATGAATTAGTGGCATTAAAATCAAAGTGATGATAAACGTGAAATGTGAAATCTTCCATTTTAAATTAGAAAAAGGATATTCCTGATACTGTTTTGAAACAGCTCTCAAGAATTCAGATTTTTAAAGATAAAGTTTTTTTTTGTTTATTTTCAAAGACAAAAACATATACATTTTATCGTAATACATAGAAGTACAATAAACACAAACCTGCATGCATGCATGCACTCATACTTATCATACATACATACAATAATGGCCTTGACCTTCATTCAAGTTCACAGGGATCAAATTTGTTAAAACCCTTGAACAACATCTTCTGAAAAACCAAAAGGCCAAGTGCAATGATATTTGTCCTGTAGGTAATTTGGACAGATTGCTATAATGTTTCCTGAAATAAATAACAATAATAATAATAATAATAATAATAATAATAATAATAAACTTTATTTATTGAGGATACAAAACCTGTTTAGCAAAGCTAATCTTCCACAGGGTCCTCTGTTAATAAAATTGGTTAGTTAAAAGACAAAGTAGTATCACAGCAAATAAATGTACATGAAATAATTGTTGGTCTTACTAAAACAGCAATTCATATCACAGTTATTTCATAATTTAAACGGTCGTTCAATACAATTACAATAAAATTATCACAGAAGCACGGAANAAATCAAAGCTGTATCTAAAAATAACCTTTGCCTACTTTCAAGGTCACAGGGAAAGTATGTAAAAACATTTGAACAAATTCTTCTGAATAACTAGGTGGCCCAGAGTAATGATACTTAGCCAATTTGTATCCGGGAAAAGTGTTGTAACAAGTCCTCAATTAAAAAGTCCTGATCTACTTTCAGGGTCACAGGGGTAGAAAATGTTAAAAATATTTAAACAACTTTTTCTTAATAACCAGGAGACCTAGATCAATGCTACGTAGCCAATAGGTATCTTGCACGAAGTGCTTTAATCTTCCCCCCAAAAAATGACCTTGAGCAACGTTCATGGTCACAAGGGTAAAAAAGGTTAAAAACATTTAAACACATTCTTCTGGATAACCAGAAGGCCAAGGGTAATGAGACTTGGCCAATATGTACCTGTGAAAGTGTGCTGTAACAAATCCTAAAATAAATTACCCTGACCGACTTTCAGGGTCAAAAGGATAGAAAATGTAAAAAATATTTAAACAAATTCTTCTTAATTACCAAGGGGCCTAGAGTAATGAAGTGCTATAAAGTTTCCTTAAATAGATGAACTTGACCTTCTGTAAGGATCTTAATGGTAAAAAGTATTCAAATATTTAAACGACATATTCTGAAAAACCAAGATGCCTAATGCAATGATATTTGGCTAGTAGGTAACTTGAACAGTGTGCTATACTGTTTCCTAAATAAATGACTTTGACCTACCTTTAAGGTCACAAGGGTCAAACGTGTTAAAACCTTTAAACAATTTCTTCTGAATAACCAAGAGACCCAGAGTAATGATACTTTGCCAGCAGGTACCTTAGACAGAATGCTATAAAGTTTCCTCAAATAAATGACCTTCAACTATGTTTTAAGGTTACAGGGGTCAAATATGTACATATCTTTAAACAACATCTTCTGCAATACAAGGAGACCAGTAGCATGCTGGGATAGAGTAGTATAAAGTTTCATGTAGTCTGGAACATTTTTAAGCCATGGAGACATTATATATGAAAATATTTGCAAAAGCACTTTCATTAAGAATATTTTTCCATGATTGCACCAGTATCCAACCGAGTCTCTTGTTGTTGTTAAGCTTGTATGTTTCTTAAATAGTTTGACAGGATGTATTTTATTCTTAAATCAAATACATATACATGCATCTATTTTTTATATTCATAATTTAATGATCCGTAAACATTCTCATTTTAAATGAAGATGTATCATAATTGATGTTTTCATTATTTCATATCCAAAGGGTCCATACGTAATTTTTCTGTTTGTGTTTCTTTAACAAACGTATATTCCTTTATGTATTAAATGACTTATATTGTAATCATGACTTTGTGAGTTGGTAGTTGCATTACATTTATTGTAGATAACCCTGTCATAATCAGTGGTGACAAGCTGTTGATTATCGATCCTTTCCGGACCAAAAATAAACTTGGAAACGATTGCCACACATTGAAATTCAAGAAACTTCAAAAAACTGTTCAGAAAAAACGACATTACAAACAGGCTGTTGTTGCTATGGAGACCTTGTATGGTCATTGTGGATTTACAAAAGAATCGTTGAAGGATGGTTACCACGGTACATTATTTTGGTTTCCGTTACGCCGGTCTGCTTCAAAGTTGTCGACAAAAGTCTTCGATCATCGTGATGTAAAAGAGCTGATAGCAATGTTCAAGAAAGAAGCTCCATGTCTGCCCCTTTTCCTGAAGAATATCACTCAAGTCTCATTTCATAACAAAGATGAGATATCTTCATCATTCTCAGTGACATGCTCCGTGTCGGAGCAAGAAGAAAAAGCGTCTTTTCACATAAAACTTGCAGCATGTAAAGGTAGGTCACCCGATGACGACATAAAAGCAATATTTCCTGTCAACGTCACTGTTAAGGACGGCAAAGAAGTCAAAACGCAACGCTGGTTTGTGTGCAATTATGTAAAAGGCCTGAACAGTCTTTCCGGTGAGCTCAGAACATTGATAGAGAATAAACTGTCGTACAGTCCTTTCGTTGGAATCGCCGTTCCCATCGATAACACGTCAGACGCAAAATTTCATGGACATGTGTTTTGTTTCCTTCCTCTTCCATCTACAGGCGAGAATTACACGGGACTACCCGTGCATATCAATGGGTTCTTCGCCCTCAGTCAGGACAGACATCACGTGAAATGGCCAACCGACGACCAGACTGAGCGTGAAGACGAGGCTCAGAGATGGAACCGTTTTCTGTGTGAAGAAGTGATTGTAGATGCGTACACCGATACACTAGATTACATGAAAAAACTCACAGTAAGACAAAATTGCATGGAATCCGATAACCTGGTTTATAACATACTGCCATCACGACCAAACGTTCGACCGAATTGGAATACCATTGTCGATCCCTTGTACAGTAGTTTGAAAAGCAAAGACGTGTTTTACACTAAAAATAATGGTGGCAAATGGGTTCAATCAAAGGATGCGATATTTTCTATTTTGAAATGGAATGAAGATAAATCTATCACTGTCAGAGAGACAGAACAATGTATAGTCGATCTTCTGCTGGATTGTCAACGAAATGTTGTCAATGTTCCCTCTCAGGTGGCAGACATGTTTCCAGACGTGGCAAGGATTACGCCGAAGTATTTGAGAAATGTCATGAGAGAAAGACCCATCTACACCAGATATCCATCTGAACACAAATTGGTGTTGCTGCAGTTTATTTTAGCAGATCGGCGATACTATGACCTCAGTGACCTTCAGTTGTTACCTTTAGAAGACGAAACATTCCGTTCGTTTGACAATGGATATCCTAAGTACATATGCACGAAAGACGAGATGAAAATATTCCCAGGCATTGAACAGAACTTTGTCAAGTTAGACATAGCACAAACAATACTGAGCCATTTGAATGAAATGCAGACAGAAGGTATGTAATGCATTATTCATTGTTTAAGAAATGATGTACTAGTTTTAAGTTTAATTGAAAATTCAAAATAGCGGTACAGTGGTATTTTGATATAAGCCACATCCCTTATTGTCACCTAGCTAATCACAAATACTATCTTGGAGTATGCTTTTCCCCGTATAAGGATTCGTTGATGTGTACATCTTTATATTGACAAAATTTAGCTGCAGAAAATGGCTGCTGTATCACGTGATTTTAATGTATGCTCAAATATACAGCAGTTAATTTTGAAACATGTATTTATAGATATTTGTTATAATGCCTGCTTCTCTAAGTGGTCTATTCTTCTCAAATCCCTCCTGAAACAGCCGTCTTCTTTTATAGGTATATTTGACCTGAGGAATCTCAATAATGAGGAGTTTCCGAGTTTACTTAAAGAAACCTTGTCCGCAAATGGAAAATTAGGAGAAAATGGATGTTTTGGTATTATCACAAGTCATATTACAATGAAATGGCTCGACAAGGTTTTTGGATATATCCGTCAGCATGAAATCCCTCTGGAAAAAGTCGAAAATATGTTCTTGGTTCCTGTAATGGACGACTCAAGATCCAAAAATAATTTGAAGCTAATGCCGTTGAAGGGAAGATACGTTGTCGCTAATTACTGTGACAGGATGAACCGTCTGGACCAGACACTGAGTAATGCTCTCTCAAACCTAACATTTACAGTTCTTGAACACATTCCGAAAGGTGAAACGCATATTGAGTTGATGGGTACCTATTGCAAATATCCAGACCTTGAAGGAATCTTTGAACTTTTGGAAGGACTGCACGACGACTGTAAAGGAAGCAGGCAATCACTTGATACTACAGTCCTTCACTTCAACAAACGATCTAATCACAAGGAGAAAGCAGCTTTGCTGAACTTTCTGTCAAAAGATTGTAAAGTTACCAGTCAAAAGGTTGATAACATAATCAGACAATTAGATATTTTCCCAGAAACGTTCAACGTTGACAACGACGTGAAGTATACATCAATATCAAAGAACGAGAGAATTGCATGCAGAAACTGCATCCCAGTCAAATATCATGCTCCTCTGCTACATTTAAAGATCTCACAGAAAAATCTTGCTGAACGACTAGGAGCAACGGAAGTGTCGGAGGGGAAGATAGTTGAGGAAATCTTACGAGCAATGGTCAACAGTTCAACTGGGTATAAAAGGCCGAGCATTGAACGTTTCATGAAGTATGTTCTAGAAAACCTGATTACATTTGGTGTTAATCAAACCAGAATACTTGATTTGGGCTCCAGGATCGAATTCATTGAGATTTCGACTGCCATGGAAATTAATGAAGTTGCACCGATAGGACGATTCTTTGACCACACTGATAGAAATCTTCAGGAGTTATTTCATTTTGACAAAAGCAAACTTCTTCCGACAAATTATCAAGAGAAGGCTCTAGAACCCGCTCTTAGAAAATTTGGTCTAAAGTCAGAAAAGGATGTTAAACCAGAGGATGTCCATCATCTTGTCCAAATACTAGATCGGGAGTGCCGAAAAAAGGAACACGTAGACAAGAAAAAAATAAACAAATGTTCCTTGCAGGTGATGAAACTCCTTGAGAAGATGGCTTCGAAATCGAGAAACAATTTGGACAGTTTTCACCTAGAGGGATACCGATGGATAACCTTCATCAGAAATAGGCCATCTCATTATCCAGACATACTGCCCTGGTACGGGGTTCAATTTGAATCACTTCTATGTTCACCGGAAAATATCCTCTCAAACAAGCACGAGTCGCTATCGGCATCAGTTAAATGCATTGTTGAAACGCCCAACCATCCCTACCTTGCGGAAAGATACGGATGGACCAATCCTCCTAGTGTCGAAATATGCTTATTACAACTGGAAGCAGTGAAAAAGGTGTTTTGTATTAAACACAAAGCAACGCTGATGTTTATGATAAAATGCATCTATCAGCAACTGTCTAATCATATCGAGTCATCGGTTGAGAGACTTAAGCTACCTTTGGAAAGGCTAAAGGCACAAGCAGTAGTTTGTACAGGAGAAGAATTTCGTCTTCCAGAAGAAGTGTTTATTTCCTTTCCGAAAAACGGGAACATAGATCTTAAACCTTTTATGCACAAACTGCCTGTCGAATTTTCGGAATTCTCCGCTATGTTTGTATTTCTTGGGTCAACAGCAGAACTTACAGTAAGTTCATTTAAATCCATCCTAACAACGATAAACACAACCACTAGAACACCAACAACCAAGAGAGACAGAAAGATGGTGATACGCATTCTTAAATGTATAGCAAGTCTAAAAGATGCGGATACGTCACTCAAGGATGTGCTAGTTCCTGTTAAATCAGATGAAGCCAGTTTGGACTTGCATCCGGTAGAAGAATGTACATACTGTGACAAGGAGTCGAGCTTGTTGGCTGACATTGACGGAGACAGTAATGTCAGATACGTTCATTCAGATGTCAGTGCTGAATTAGCTGAATCTCTTGGTATCCAATCGTTCACTCGAAAATATATGTCAGACGGAGGGATGGAAGAAATGTATTCAGCGTGTGGACAGTCAGAACCTTTAACAACAAGGCTGAAACATGTGTTGGAAAACTATCCAGACGGATTAGCAGTCTTAAAGGAGCTGGTTCAGAACGCAGACGATGCTGGAGCTCAACATATTTGTTTTCTTTATGATGAAAGGCAAAATAAAAATGCAAGAACTGGCTTGATTGACGAAAACATGGCAAAGTGCCAGGGTCCAGCATTGTGGGCTTACAACAATGCCAATTTCACTGAGGTCGATTTTCAAAATATTGTCAAACTTGGAGGAGAAACAAAAAAAGGAGCAAAAACTAAAATTGGGAAATTTGGACTTGGATTCTGCGCTGTTTACAACCTGACAGATGTTCCAAGTTTCCTCAGTGGAAGTTCCCTGGTTATATTTGATCCACACACTACTTATCTTGGGAAAGCCATCAAGGACAAAAGCAGTCCAGGTATAAGATTGACCTTCACAGAAAAAAGTTCTGATATCATGAAACTCAGAAGGAATCAGTTTCGTCCATATAACAAAATATTTGGATGCGATTTGTCTGGAGGCATCTTTCCTCCGAAATTCGAAGGAACGCTTTTTCGACTTCCATTGCGATCGGAGGAACAGGCATTAAAGAGTGCTATAAAATGTACACCATATTGCAGAGATGATATGGTTAAACTTCTTCATCTCCTTAAGGATTGTGCTGGCAGCTTGTTGACATTTACGCAGAACATAAAGAAAATAGAACTGTTTCATCTCCCTGAAGACAGTGAAGATCCAGCAAATGATGTTCAACTCATTTTCAGCACAGACAAAACAGTAATCGAAACCAATCCAATATTCACCAACCCAGCTGACGTCAACGTCATGAAGGAATTGGAAAAAGCTTATAGCAAAAAACAAGCTTTCACTTACATTGAACTGATATCAGTTAAGATGCATATGGTTAAAAATAGCTTTCTGCGCGTCAATGATTCAGTTAAAAAGTCTTCACCATGGTTGGTTGCCTGGGCGTCAGGAACTGGCAGATCACTGCTTGAAAATTCAGCTCGTCTCGAAAGCGAGGGAGCTCTGCCTCTTGGAAGCATTGCCGTTTCCTTGAAAGAAAAACGTTCAGGTTTTACTGCAGTACCGTTCCCCCACGGAGAGAAGCTACTTGGATTCTATGATACGAGTCATTTATTTTGTTTTCTCCCTTTACCTGTCGAATGCAAAACGCCAGTGCATATAAACGGATGTTTTGCCGTTAGCAGTGACAGGAAAGACTTAGTGAAGAAAACAAGCGACGATAAAGGAGAAACAAAACACGAGATCTGGAACAGAATGCTCATGTCCGACGCCGTATGTAACGCATACTTTTTGATGTTGACCAGTTTAGATCAGTTTGGAGTGTCTACTGAAAATTACTCATCACTTTGGCCAATAATAAACAAAACATTCGAAGGGGAGTCATACTTGACAGCTGCATTTTGTAAAAAAGTTATCAGTGGCGACCACAGAGTATTTTATACAACAAGAGGACGCCGGGCTTCATTTCGTGATTGTGTTTTTCTTGACAATGGTTTACGTCATAACAAAAAGGTTGGAGGCATTGCCTTTGAGGCTTTTCAACGTTTCTACCAGGGGGAAATCATTCCTATGGATATTTCCGATCAGCTGTATCAACTATTTTGCATGGCAGGTTGTAAACAGGAACTTCGACAGCAAACAATGGCCATAAAAACATTCTATGAGGAAATTGTGTTTCCAAACATAAATCAAATAGATGGAAAGAAGCGAGATGCATTGGTGATATTTATATTAAAAGACGACCAACATCCTTTGCTCCAACTGTTGAAATCAAATCCATGTATTCCAGTCCTCCCCAATGATCAATTGAGATNAATCAATTGAAATTGCCAAACGAGCTTGTAAGACCGAAATCTAAGGTATCAGCGCTGTTCTGTAATAGGGACGGCCGATTTCCGTCTGACGCCCGACAGCTCTTCTGTACAGAAAGCATCCTTGATGTTCTTGTGCAGTTGGGTATGATGGACCAGACATTGACGGACGAACTAGTTGTGGAAAGGGCTACGTCTATTGCGAAACTATCTGATTCCAAACAGGCGTTACGTCGCTGCCGAAATTTACTGGCTTATCTTGATCGGGAACAACATAACTGTGGTCAAATCATCAATGTTTTGAGTAGTATAGCCTTCATACCTTCTCTTCAGAAGCCTAGCGATTGGCCTTTATCATGGGTTTCTACGAGTTCTGCAAAAGGGAAAGTGAAGTTTTGTCCACCAAATCAAATGTTTTTCCCAAAGCAAATGTATCAAATAGCATGTTCACAATTGATTGCTGATACGGAAGGACTGAATAGTGAGCTAAAAGTTAAAAAACTCCTTCAGTTACTTGGAGTTAGAGAAAACGTATTACATACTGACGTTGAAGCACAACTTCTTGCCATCAGCAAGGTGCGTTGTGATGATCTATCGGACATGCAAAGATCCACCTTGCATTTAATATGCCTTTCCGTATACGAATTCTTGAACAAATCATCAAATAAACTATCAGGAAAATATGACGACCTCCCTATAATATGGATGTCGAATCAGCTGATCTCTCCCAGCCACGCAACCCTAGATACGTTCCATGGTATTGACTGTACACCAGCAATATACCAGCTGAGTACGTCCGATGTTACAAAATACACAAACTTTCTCAAATGTGTTGGTGTTCAAGAAACGCTTACAAAAGAAAATGTCATTTCAGCACTTGCAAAGGTACAAAAGGACAACAACAAATCTCAGCGTTTGAAAAATGTTAAACTTACGGTGAATTTGTTACAACTTCTCGTTGTGGTCTGTGAGCGAATTGGATCAAAATTGGATTCTGATGAAAAATCTCGCATCTTTGTTCCGGACGATGCAAATGTTTTTCGATTAGCAGACGAATTGTGTGTAGATGACGGGTATACGTTCAAAAGGGAACACGTCATGCATTTCGTTAACAAGAAAATATCGGAAGATATTAGCAAGCTGCTGGACATAAAATCAAAGCGAGTGAAACATCTTAATAGCATTAAAGGTAGTATGCCATTTGGGCAAAAGGAGGAACTTGTGAAACGACTAGAAGGAATTTTAGAAGGATATCCTCGGGATGAGGCAATTCTTTACGAAATGTTACAAAATGCAGATGACGCAGGGGCAAAAGAAATAATGTTCATCGAAGACATGAGACAGCATGAAGCAAAGAAAGGCCTATTTGGTAAGACGTGGTCTGCCATCCAAGGTCCAGCATTATGTGTTTTCAATGATTCTTGTTTTACTACTGAAGATCTAGAAGGCATTTGTAAACTCGGTGAAGGATCAAAATCTCAAGACCCAACTAAGACTGGCCAGTTTGGTATCGGGTTCAATGTGGTTTATCACTTGACAGACGCGCCTTCTTTTATCACCAGAGGTCCAACAACACCAAATCAGGGAACGTTTTGTATGTTTGACCCGCACTGTAAATTTTGCCCAGTTGCCGAAGATAATCCGGGATTGCAGCTTCCTGACTTAAAGGAACTCGAGGAGACATATCCAGGCGTGTATGAATGTTATTTACAGAAGGAGTTACCTCGGAAACAGGGTACATGGTTTCGATTTCCCTTACGAAATGAACAAATGGCACGTGAGTCACTCATATGTAACAAACCAATGTATAGCAAAGTATTGCAGGAATTACTTCAGCAATTCCGAGAAAACATGAAGAAATGCCTTTTGTTTTTGAGGAATATTAGAAAAATTTCATTATGTGAAATAGATAAGAAAGGAAATATCAAAACAAATCACACAGTGGAGTCAAGCTTGGAAAGAAACGATGAACGTAATCTAGGAAAGTTTTGCAATAAGTGCGATACACTTACAAAAGCCATGCATGATGGATCAGTGGATCTCCAAAAGATCGAAATGCAAACAGTCAAATACATCATGACCATAGTATTACAGGAACATTTTCCGCAACCTGAGCGTTGGATTATAGCACAGACTTTTGGATTAGACTCCAAAGCAAAGATACCAGACAGTGTAATTACAGCCTTCCAATACGGTGACATCGCTCTCACACCGAAAGGTGCAGTGGCTCTTCCGTATACATCACAGGATAGGGATGCTGGAGCTAGATCAGAGGCAGAATATGACCCAAAGAGACTTAACACACATTTTCCCAAATATCACGACAGGCAAGGGATGGCTCAGCTGTCACCAGCTGGATCAAGCAGCGAGAAGTCAAAAGCCGAAGGTCAAGCATTTTGTTTCCTACCTCTCCCCTTGAAAACAGGACTTCCAGTACATGTGAATGGTCATTTTGCTCTTGTTCAAACGCGGGGATCATTGTGGGAGAAATCACACAGAGGTGACTGGAATAGATTGCTCTTCGAAACAGCGATATCAAACAGCTATGTCCTAGCTGTTGAATACTTACGAGATACAGTCCTCGGAAATGGCAGAGAAAGGTTTACCATGGAGGATAACAAATCCAGTTTGGAAAAGTATCACCAGGTATTTCCACGATATGGGAAAGGAAAAAATGATCTTATCAAATGTATGATAACATCATTCTTTTCTATTCTGTATGAAAAGGAGTCTACTGTGTTCCCGGTATTGTCACAAAATGCATCACAAATATGGTGGGTTGCTCTTCAAAAAACCCACCATGAATTTTATGCTTACTTCGATAATTTACGTGAACAATTCCAGCCAGCAAATGAACCCAATACATACCGGTTTCGAGTACAAAGCAAAAAGGAGGAAGAAGAAAAGTTTATACGCGCTGCAAAAGAAGCACATCAACTGTCCGATACTCTTAAAGATATCGGCATGAAAGTGCTAGAATCGCCACTTTGGATCTTTGACAGTATGGATCAGGCATTGCAGAAAGCAGATAACGTGCGTGATGACCAATTACTGTCTGAGAAGCATTTGGTTCATCCTTATATTGTCATCCAGTTTTTAAGGACAGACACAACGTCACCGGATGCTTGCCTGCTTAAACATATCAACTGCAGAGTAACGGAAACACCCGTCAAAAGTATCGAAAACATCGTGTGTCTACTGCGATACTGTCTCAAAGATTTGAACAATTTCGTAAAACACATAGAACAGCTTCCCCTATTGGTGACAAATGATGCGATCCTCAGAAGGTTTTCTCTAAAACAACCTGTGTTTCTATCTCTGTTTTGTGATCTTTTGCCAAAATCAGCAGAACAATTTGTGCATAAGTGTTTAGTCACGATGCTAGATGTCATTAAGTTGCAAAATGGCCAATGTTTGAAAAGTCTTGACATGAACAGTTTTTCACAAATGCTACCCTACAATTTCGACAGGGCCACACTGTCAGGACAGACATCAATACTGTGGGATAAACAAACTTTAAGTGTTCAATGGATTTGTGAATTCTGGCAATACATGGACTCTCTGAAGGGTATTAACGTCCGAGCGTTAGGAAATTGGTGTCTTATACCTGGAAAGTGGAAAACGACAGAACAAAATGATCGAGGCACTGATGTTTTAGTTCCCTGTCATAAGGGTTATGTTTTGTTGAACAACAGTTCGTTTCAAGACGAAGTCCTTCGTCAAGTTCTTGTCTCACTAAACATCCCGACCCCACACAGAGAATGTACTTTTTCTCAAACACTAGGAGATATGGTGGCCTCACAGAAGGATCCAGTGAGATTAGTTCAATGTCTTCATTACCATAGGGATAATTTGAAAAAACTCCATATCGTTCAATGTAAAGCGATACTACAGCACTTATCTAGGCTTGATAACATTGACAAACTGAGAGGACAATCATCTATAGTTAACACGATTAAGGACCTCCCCTTGTTCACAACTGTAAATGGAACAAATGTCATAATTCAAAAGCCTCTAACAGAAGTTTACATCGTGAAAGAGCCATGGAATCTCACCAAAGACGGCATAGACTCTTGGGCCACCAAATGTGGGTGTACTTTGTTGGAAGAAAACAATTTCACATCGAGATTAATGTCGTTTTTAAACTGCAATCATACAATATCAGTTCCTGAATTATACTGCCGACATATTCTTCCACAATTCCATCATCTTGAACAAAATCACCATTTGACACATCTGACGTATGTTCGAGATATGCTGAGAGATGACCCAGAATGTCCTTTCAAAGAAGCATTAAGGACGTCAGAATTCATTTACCACGAAGGGAGTTTGAAACGTGCCGACTGCTTCTATAGCCCCCGCAACAGACTTTGTAGGAAACTCTGTGACCAATCCATGTTACCGCCTTATCCATTTGNAACTTTGTAAGAAACTCTGTGACCAATCCATGTTACCGCCTTATCCATTTGGAAATGTGGAGTGGAATACACTCATGTTATGTTCGGGAATGAAAGAAACGGTGTCGGAGGATTTATTCATCACGTTTGCTAAACAAATAGAGAGCAATGCACGATCTGCTGGGATGACAAATGAAATTCGAAAACAATCTAGAGAGATTGTCGAGTACTTGTTTGATACAGAGGACTTTTGCAAAAACGCTGCATTTTTAGAAACAATAAAAAGCATTCGCTTCGTTGAACCCTCCGTTGTTCAACAAGTTCATAAAGAAATATGCCCGCAGTTTGGATGTGAGAATTTGATACAGTTTTGCGATTCTGTTCCTCAATCTCTTTCGACACTTGTATGGACAAATACCCCGGTTCTTCCACGGTATGTACATACTAATTGGATCGGTTTAGGAATCCTTCGCGAACCACCATTACTCAAAGTACTGTCTCATACCCACAGTGTGTGTGATTCCATAAACAAAAAATTACAGGACAGGAAAAGGGAAACAAAATTTGCTCGTATCTCTGAATCAGTCATCAACGGTTTGATGACAAAGATTTATGAATATCTTCATAAACATTGTGTTGGTAATCCTGAAACCAAACGTATGCTTTCAGAAACACCACTCGTACACATAAGAGAAGAGGAAATATATGTCAGCGCGAAACAAGTATCTATTGCATTTGGCGGAAAGAAACCGATACCGCCATATTTGGTTGAGATTCCGCTCCATTACGGACGATACAAAGAACTATTTCAATATATTGGAACAACCGATTCGGTTACCTTGAGTCAATACTCAGAAGTGCTGCTTCGAATTCAAGCCGAGGTCAAATCAAACATGCTTGGACCTGATCACATACGGGACGTGTTGACTGCGTTGAGAAGTATCATGTCGTTGCTAGAAGAGAAGAGCTTGGCTGATATAGAAAGATCCATGGAGGAAGTTGAAACCTTTTTTTTACCCACCTCTAAAAAAACTTTGGCAAAATCAACTGACCTTGTGTTTGTTGATAAACCAAAGCTTAGATTACGGGTTATGCAAAACGCCGATCATGGAATACTGTGTGTGCACAGTTTGACGGATTGTCACAAACAAGAAGATCTCATCTTAAGATTACCAGAAAACTTGAAACCAAGAGTGTTAAGTTCAATCGTACATGAATGCCTTTTATCTTCTTCGAATTATACTAAACCGGATACGAAAGTTGAACAATTAGGAGCATTTTTAGTGTCTTCAAGATTTTTGAACGTTATAAAAAAAATAGGAAAATTCAGTGACGAAGATTTTGATAGCTACCGTCAACGGTTGCTGCAACTACAGCTAGTTTCCCTCTCTGAGATCACAACCTTCCTTACGGTGGATGGTAGACAGATTCCAGATACAGAAGCTCCACAGAAATGTTTTTACTCGGTCGAGAAACGCGAACCAAAGCTATATTTTGTAGCTAACGACCAAGGAGTAAGGCTTTGGCTGCAAGACGTTGGACAAACACTTTTTGGAACTCTCTCAGATTGTGTAGATAACAAAATCGCACCAGAAAAAATTCGTGAACTGGTTGATTATATGGATTATCCAGAAAGATTCCAAAAGTACTGCGATGAATTTTTAGATGAGGAAGAAAACGAAGAGGATGAGTCATTAGCGTACTTTCCGGGTAAACTAGTGCCCCTTGATCTGCACGAGTTACTAGAGAATGAAATCACTCTGCTAAAAGTTGGAGATTTAGTCGCCTATGAGAAGTTTGATCCATTAATTGATGGTGACGAAACCGATACCAGTACTGGAGCTGTATTTATTTTTTCTAGAATAATACAAATATTACCAGCTGCTAGTCCAAACGAATGGCTTCAGAAATACGAAGTCAGTTTCGGTCAAGGCATCAACGACACAGTGGTGAGTCTTCGATTATACAAGGTAAAATATCCGGAAACATCAACAACTATGGAGTTAGTACTCCATCAATTTGGACACGACAGCGCTACACCTCTTAATAGAGACAATATCTTTGACGAAATTATTGATACGTTGTCAGAGGCATGGAAACTGGATAATGCAGATCGCAAACGGATCATGAAGAGATTGTTGCTGTTATGGCATCCTGACAATAACTTCGGTAAGGGTAGCACCCATCAGAAGTTTTGTAAGGATGTTACACAATTCATCTTAGATGTAATGCAACGCCTTAACGAAGGAGAACAGTTTGGTACTACTAGATTCAGCTCAACGGACGGGCGCAAGAAAAGGCAGAAGGAGACGCGAGACTACAGTGACTGGAGATACGGGAAATGCTCGGAGAAATTGCAGGCATTTGGAGATAGGGTGTCATCAATGCACAGAGAAAACCATAGACACTTCACCGAGTCGTATGCAGTAAAAAGACCCAATGTTCCAAATCCACAACCTGCAGAGGCAAAGAGGTGGTTCAGACAAGCTGAAATGGATTTCAAATGTGGAGTAAATTCATTAAAACTGAACAACACAACAGGATGTGGTTGTCAAAGCAAGGAGGACTACAACTGGATTTGCTTCAAATTCCACCAAGTAAGATAACTTTACTTTAATCTATGTAGCTTAATGTAATGTGTTTTTTCCTGAGAGATTGTAGAAATTGTAACCTTGTTTATAATATTTAAAGCTGACAGTGCAAGTTTAAAAGCTTTCAGTTGAGATAAAAAAACAAATCTACATTGAAAGCTTTTAAACTTGGACTGTCAGCTTTATGTGTATATTTTTTTTCAAAGATA
Organism: Mizuhopecten yessoensis; assembly: GCF_002113885.1. Classification (NCBI taxonomy): domain Eukaryota; kingdom Metazoa; phylum Mollusca; class Bivalvia; order Pectinida; family Pectinidae; genus Mizuhopecten; species Mizuhopecten yessoensis. The sequence goes on along the minus strand of NW_018408771.1, from coordinate 67,702 downwards.
AAAATAATTGCAGTTTTGATGTCAAGGGATATATTTTTCTTCATAAATGAATCGATGTATCAAACTTTTACAAAAACGAGATATATGCATAAATACATGATTACATGATGAGACAAACATATTAAAGGGAAATTTTTTATTTATATGTAATGTCACATAATTATTTTCCTAAGTAATCTAACAAATTAAAACTTGTTTCCTTCTTTTAGGCTTGTGAGAAAGCCTGCAAAGCGTATATGTACTGTATCGATGAGAGGAAAGTGACTCATTCTCACAACTTACGCAGTATCATCCCGTCGGTGGCCGGAAACGAGCAGCTCGCAGTCTGGATACAAGACGTAGAAACTCTTGTTGGAAGTTACTCCAGAATGCGTTACCCGGATGTGATGGATTATCCTAAAATACCAGGAACATCGTACACAGAGGAACAGGCAACCACATTGAAAGGCTTAACAGCAAAGATAATGGAGGAGATAGAAAATAAATTGTAACTTTCTGAACACTCCAATATTTCTACAGTGCAACACTGTTTCTACGATACAACATTGTCAAATCGGCATTAAAAACTATTATAAAATAGTTAATTCTTCTATCATAAGTGCATAGTTAACAATTATTTTGCCACCAAAATGACGTTAAAAAGTGATGACAACTCCCGATTTCGATTTTGAACAAGTATGCTTTTGCAATTTTCACTTCATTTTGATATTATTAAGTGATGTTCCTAAAAGACGCAATTTTGGCATATTTCAATATTTCAATTTCGATTTTGATGTCATTTGAAGTGTTGTTTTTACACATAGCGATGAGCATTTTGTGAAAGATGTCAAAATATCAGAAAATCATTTTATTTAATCACTACACAAACCAATTGATCATTCAACAGGATATCCTTTCTTCTTTGGATTAAAGACTTTTCCACATGATGCTTTGGATGTTATGAAAGTGTCCATTGATTTAAGCATGAGTTATCCCAGTGTAGTTTGAACTCTATTGTACATACGTTTTGTGTTTTTGTATTTCAACATCTAACCAAACCTCGTGTATATTAAGACACACTATACTAACAGGAATGTTCCTTTAAACATTATCGTTTCATTGTGTGTTTTACTCAGTAGAATCGTTGTCTTAATGTTTGCTTAATAATCTTGTGAAGAGTTTCCTTTATGCGCTAGAATGACGTATACATGTCGACAAGTGATTTATAAAAACACACGAATGTGTTAATTTGTTACATACACAGTTATGCACTGTACATAGTTCTATATATTTTAAAACGATAGAACAACAACTATTTTGCACTTTTTTGAAGTAATAAATGTGAAGTCTACTTGTAATCTTTTAGCGACAAAAGAAACAATATGAATAAATATTTGTACATTTTATAATGTTTTGTAATATATCGCTATTTAAACTCCATATATTCATATCATATATTAGTATTAGTAGCTAACAATTCCGCTTTATTTTGCGAACAGTTATAAATGTCAAGTCTTAGTCAAGTCTCACATTCGTTGAAAAAACTCACAATAACAATATTTAAGTATAGTTTTCATTATCATTATTAAAGAAATCATTTGAAATCTAACGTCGTATCTTAGTAAGAGGAAAATATACATCAAAACACACCAGACTCGAGGTGTAACCATTTAAGTATGTTTATCACTATGGTTATTGTTATTGTGTTTAAGATGTAGGTAACTCGGTTTATAGAAACTATATGTTACAAATGACATCGATGTATTTAGAAAAAGGATAGATTGTCATATAAAGTATACTGCACTATTTTGTAGTTGACTTGGTTTATATATTCCATTCTATTGTATGAATAACTTAGTTTTGACAGTCTTGATCCATAAATACTATTTTATCATATTAAATATGTAATTTGTGTTTGAAGTTTTTGATAGATACTAGGTATCTATATTTAATATGTAATTTTTGTTTGAATGTTTTGATAGACTTGTTTTGCATATACTAGCTATCTATATGTAATATGTAATTTTTGTTTGAAGGTTTTGGACTTTATAACATGTAATATTTGTTAGAATAGTTTGACAGACTTGACTTGTATATACTATTATATGAAATCATGTAAATTGTGTTTAAAGGTTTTGATATAATTGATTTGTATGTTTGTTTTATGTTGTTGTTTTTTTAATGTTATCAGACTTGATTTAAATTATTTTATCATATTCAATATGTAATATTTGTTTGCATTACTTGATAGACTTGATTTGTATATACTTTTTTATATATAAATTTATAATCTTTTTCGAATGTTTTGACAGACTTGATTTGTATTTACTATTTTATAATTATTTTTAATACTTGTTTTAATATTTTGATGTAATTTATTTGTATATGCTATTAAAGTATATTATGTGATATATGTTTGTATGTTTTGACAGAATTGATTTGTATATACTATTTCATTGTATTAAATATGTAATGTTTGTTTAAATGTCTTGACAAACATGATATGCATAAATTATTTTATTATATTGAAAATGTAATTTTTGTTTGAATGTTTTGACAGACATAATTTGTTTATATTATTTTATTATATTTCAATATATATTTTTTGTTTGAATTTGTATATAGACTTGGTTTGTATATATACTACTTGAATGATGAGAATGACATTGCTTTAGTATAATAAAATCGTTATCAGAAAAGAAAACATAAATAACGTGTTACCAAAACTTTCATTTCAAACTTAGATGCACTAGGTCTATCTAAAATAGAGATGATATAAATTATATTTTTATTTATTTGATATCATTTTTGAATGAAATGTCTATAATCAGAGTAGAAATTTATTTTTTTAGAAATTTAAGCAAAACATACGTTTTCATATTTTATTCTGGTACATTTGTATTAAATTTGATTTATAGAAAATATGTTTATGTAAGACAGGATATTGACTAAGCTTTTTTAAAATCGTTGGTCAGGGGAGTTATCGAGAAATCTGAAGTTTATATCTAATACAACCTTATATCTGTTATTATATATATATGTGTGTACATTATACAAGTTTGGTGTATACAACTATTTGGGTGTTAAAATGACATTGATTTCGTTTTGAAGTTAAAGTCATTAACATGATATCGATGGATGTTTTGAATTTCATAATTAACATACATTATACTAATTACTGTTATATGAAACGTTTGTTTGAATGCCTCGATATATATGGTTCATCAAAACTATATGGATGTTAGAAATGACTGATTAAATTTGAGAGCCATAGTTATTATAACAATCGATTGATGTGGTGAATGTTTTAATTAACACACAGTTCTATACTTTAATAAATCAAATCTGTAATGTTTGTTGGAATGCTTTGGTAGATTTGGTTTATATAAACTGAATGGATATTAGAAATGACTTTGATTTAGTTTGTTTAAAACAACTACAGTCATTATATACCATTCAGCTATACTTTAAACTTTACAGTTAATACACTTTTGCATGTAATTATTTTTATCGGTAGTTTCCGTTTTCAAGTTGTGATGGACGTTGTTATAAGAAACTAAGTGGATGTTAGAAATGACATTGATTAAGTTTGTTTAAATACCATGGACATTGAAACAATTGAGTAATATTTTAAACTGTTCTATGCTTTATGATAAAAATGTATAAGGTTTTATCTAAAATTGTAAATATTTGGTTTGTATAAAACTAATTGGATGTTAGAAATGACATTCATGTAGTTTTGAAATCAAGGTATATAAACCAATCGATTGATGTTTTGAAATTGACAATTAACATACATTTTAAACTATTACTATCATACGTTTGCTTGATTGCATGATAGACATGGTTTACATGTATGTAAACTAAATGGATGTTAGAAAAAACATTGAATCAATTCAAGAATATATAATCAGTATACATACGGTTAATTGTGGCATTGGGTTATGTTTTTAAATTGTAACAAATTTGTGTAAAGAAAAAGAATTTATTTGGATGTTAGAAATGACATTGATTTAGTTCAATAACCAAAATTACGATAAAACTCTAGTAATGTTTTCAATTTGATAATTTACTTTTTTTTAAATGTTATTATTGTTTTATATCTGTAATGCTAGCTTTTGAATTGTTACAGAAGTAAACGAAACTATTTAGATGTTAGAAATGACATTGATTTAGTTCAAGAACAAAAGCCGCTGAAAGACAATCAAGTAATGTATTAAATTATAGATAGCATTTGTTTCAATATATCATTATTTTAAATCTGTTTTATTTGCTCTCAAGTTGTTATTGACTTGGTTGATAGTCACTAGTATGTTAGGAATAACATTGATTTAGTTAAAAAAAAAAAAAGTCGTCGAAACAAAAACCGAATAATGTATTCAATTTCATGATAAACATTTGTTTCAATATCTATTATTATTTTAATTCTGTCAAATTTGTTTACAAGTTGTTATTGAATTAGTTGATAGAAACTAAAAGGATCTTAGAAATAACATTGATTTAGTTAAAGAACCAAAGATGTATAAACATAATGGATACATGTATTCAATTTCATAATCACATTTGTTTTAATACATTATTACACAGACTCTGTCATATTTAGTTTTTAGTTGTAATTGACTTGGTTGATAAAAACTAAAAGGATGTTAGAAATAACATTGATTTAGTTAAAGAACCAAAGTAGTTGTTGAAACAAAATCGAATAATGCATTCTATTTCATAATAAACATTTGTTTAAATATTTATTTTTATTTTAAATGTGTCAAATTTATTTTCAAATTGTTATTGAATTGGTTGATTAAAACTAAAAGGATGTTAGAAATAACATTGATTTAGTTGAAGCACCAAAGTCGTTGAAACAAAATCGATTAATAATTTGATTTTATAATTAACTTTTATTTTAATACATAATTATATGACATCTTAAATATGTCTTTATAACTTGTTATTGACTTGGTTGATAGAAACTAAAACAATGTTAGAAATAACATTGATTTAGTTAAAGAACCAAAATCGTTGAAACAAAATCGATTAATGTATTCAATTTCATAATTAACATCCGTTTCAATATACTATTTATTTTAAATAAGTTTTATTTGCTTTTAAGTTGCAGTTGACTTGGTTGATAACAAAACTAAAATGATGTTAGAAATAACATTGATTTAGTTAAAGAACCAAAATCGTTGAAACAAAATCGATTAATGTATTCAATTTCATAATTAGCATTTGTCTCAATGTTCTATTATATAAAATCTGTAATATGTTATTTTAATGGTTGATAGAAACTAAAAGGATGTTCAAAATAACATTGATTTAGTTAAAGAATCAATGTCGTTGAAACAAAATCGATTATTGTAATCAATTTTATAATAAACATTTGATTCAGTATCTATTTTTATTTTAAATCTGTCACATTTGTTTTTTAAGTTGTTATTGAATTGGTTGATAGAAACTAAAAGGATGTTAGAAATAACATTGATTTAGTTAAAGAACCAAAATCGTTGAAACAAAATCGATTATTTTAATCAATTTCATAATAAACATTTGTTTCAGTGTCTATTTTTATTTTAAATCTGTCACATTAGTTTTAAAGTTGTTATTGAATTGGTTGATAGAAACTAAAAGGATGTTAGAAATAACATTGATTTAGTTAAAGAACCAAAGTCGTTGAAACAAAATCGATTATTGTAATCAATTTCATAATTTAATATTTGTTTCAATGTTCTATTATATAAAACCTGTAATATGTTATTTTAATTGTTGATAGAAACTAAAAGGATGTTAGAAATAACATCGATTTATTTCAAGAACCAGAGATGTATAAACATAATGGATACATGTATTCAATTTCATAATTAACATTTGTTTCAATATATTATTACACAGAATTTGTCATATTAACTTTTAAGGTGTAATAGACTTGGTTGAAAAAACTAAAAGGATGTTAGAAATAGCATTGATTTAGTTAAAGAACCAAAGTCGTTGAAACAAAATCGATTAATGTATTAATCAATTTCATAATTAATATTTGTTTCAATGTACTATTATCTAAAATCTGTAATAGTTGCTTCTAAGTTGTTATAGATTTGGTTGATTAAAATAAATAGATAGTAGAAATAATATCTTTTTAGTCTAAGAACCAAAGTCCTTTAATCAGAATCGATTAATGTATTGAATTTAATAAGTAACATTTTTTTTCAATATAGTATTAGATACAATCTGTCATATTAGCTTTTAAGTTGTAACATATTTTGTTGATAGAAACTAAAAGGATGTTAGAAATAACATTGATTAAGTTCAAGAATCAAAGTTGTTTACACAATCATATTATGTATTTAATTTTATAATTAGTATACAGTTCGGAATATTACACCTTATTTAATCAGTATTGTTTGTTTGAATACTTTGAAAGATTTGGTTTAAAATGACATTGCATTAGTTTGTGTAAAACCAATAGCCATATAAACAAACGAGGAATCAATAAAAAAAAACATTGTCACTCCCAGCCCCAATATTTCGGTATTTCCCTCAACTTCCGACGAAGCAAGATGAGGGTAACCTAAATTCATCGTTAACTTTTGCTGTTGAAGAAGCCCAGGAGGCCGAAGTTTTGGGACTGAAAGTGACAACTGTTTCATTATAATTCATGACCAACTATGGAAATCAATGTTCCAACGTGTGATGGTTCGAACATTTCTACGTTATTTTTTCATATCGGTATTTTTTTAAGTTGTAACAGACTTGGTTTATAGAAATTATTTGGATGTTAGAAATGACAGTGACTTAGTTTATTATAGCCATAGCCGTAAAACAACTACGAAAAGTTTGTTATAATTAACATATATTACTGTGTGTTTTGTCATTATTGTAAATCTGTAGTTTTAAATAACGATAGAATGTGTGTATATATTTAAGTGGAAATATCAGTTGATTTAAATGAAAATAACAGAAGTAAGAAGTGATCTATAATAAAGTGACCCAGTACTACTTTATCTAGTAATGTTATTGATACATTTCCGTCAGTGTACTCAAAACGGAACAGTGTTTAGTTAGATATCAATGTATTTTATACCATAGTATCAATTCCACAAATGTTTGTTCATTTTCATGAATAGATACCATCCGCTTTTCTTTTCTGTTGCAAGTTGATATTTCCGACACGTGGTTCTGTAAATAGTACACAAAATACTATCATGGTCGCACAGGCCCATGAAGCGATGTAACTGTATCCGAAAAGGGACACTTTGGTATTTTGGCAAATATTGGGGAATACACGATCAATATAAGCAGAAAATTACACAAAGTTTAAAAAGTCAGAAGAGGTGCTGTTAAATTTCTTCTTTAAACAAGCATTACTTTGAAAAAAGAAATATAGATTTATGAAAATTGATATCCAAAGGAATACCTTCGAATTTGCACGATTAACATGAAAGTATCATTAAGTAAAAATTGTATTAATTGAAATACTTATTTTCATTGCATGACCATTTCTAAGGCCATTTTCCCATATGTATCCCGTTTTGGGTGCACTGATGTTAGTTTTGGAACTAATTTGCTTGTAATATACAAAATTGTCAGTTTTATAAACATATTTGTAAAAGAACAAAATTGGTATTAGCAAAAGAAGATATGAAAAAACGATTAATTTTCAATCGAATGTAATTAGCAATACAGCTTTGTTTTATTAAAATTCTGAATTCTGTAATGCATCTTTCTTATTTTTTCTACATTTAAAAGGAAAATTGTTGAAGTAAATATCAAATTGGCAGATCACAGGACTGCAGGATAGAAACGTCCCCAAAGCCTCGCCAACCATGCACGAGAGAATCACCAAAACATCAAATATATAAGGTTTCGCGTAGATTGATGTTCATCTGGTAGAAAACTGTGGCCACCATGTAGTTTGTTGTCCAACAGGATGCGTCTATCCTGACAGGCTTGATACCAAAAACAGCGAATTAATTGTGCTATGTAACTTCCATTAGTTACTACCGAGGAAAGGAGACTTAACAATTATGAACTTAAAGTCGTTACACGCGGATAGAAGTCTTGATGTGTGTCGTAGAGGTTGGTGGTGACGTGGCCATTATTGTCACATTGAAAATAAATGTGAGGTTGTGGAGCTAGTTAAGAGGAGGGGGATCCAAAAATAATGTAAGAAAAAATGAATATTAGGATGGTTCGCAGCTTGTAAAAATAATTAAAAAGATAAGTTTGGAATTTAAATTTTCACATAAATGGTTATACAACCTTATCGCCGTTCATTTTGGCCGTCACGTAGGACGGGACGAGAAAAAAGGAGAAAAGAACAGATGTGGATGAAATTAAGATAAAACAGGCGACTGTTTCAGAAGGCTACTATTACTCAACTAGGTTTCTTTGTCTATTGAGAACGAATCTTGCTTCTCTGTATTGAACCAATTCTATTTTGTGCATGTCAGAATTTAGATGCTAGTCCCGCAAGGCTTATAATGAAACATGTTTCACAAAAGGTAGGTGCATATTAGCATAAATCTTTTCTAGCTACAACAAAAATATACAGGTAAATGAAGATTGCAAAACAAACATGGAGCTTACATTACATTTTAACGAAACGTTCGGGAAGCAGAATCTGTATGGAACTATGTACATTAAACTTTAGGACTCAAACATTATTAAAAATTAGATGAGTTTACCAATTTATGACTTATTGATAAAAATAGTGAATAACTTTGTTACCTTCCCACCGGTAACGCTAATTGAGCATTACTTTATAATTTTATTTGAGAACGGGTCATGTATTTACACGTACATAGTGCTAAAATATACACAAATTTCCCCGACCCGGTCACTCCCAAACCCGCTACATGTATTTTGAAAGAGATTTCCATGCCTCTGGTATCGGTTCATTGGCATACCCCTCCCCTAGGGACTTACTCCGTATATCATAACATGGAAACGGTTTAAATACTCACCCTTTAACCACACATACACGAATTCTCAATTGTCTGACAAATAAAAACAAAACTGCAGATACACACCCTCGACATTTGTTTCTTTAATATGGCAAAGAAAACAGGAAATTCAACTATATCATAGTTTGCGAGATGAATATTTTCCCGATGAGAGTAGAATATAGTTTTTCTACAGTTAGGTGACGCGTAAGAGCGGGAAATCGCGGAATGGATTTTTTTGTGTCACATGTAAAAATGCTTCCTCAAAGAATATTTCATAGCATGTTAATACGTTCGAGGGTGCATATTTTGGGATGGCGTAGCAAATACATAATATCGCGAATTTCAATGCTACCGAAAATCGGTTTGAATAACACTACGAAAAATATGTTCTTGAAAACGGCCTGATGGAAAACACTTTGTATTCAATTTAACGCGTGCAATCAATCATGACCTTGATTCCTTCACCTTTCAAGGTCGTCACGAAGGCCTTGATTGAATCCTCCAATGAAAATCTGTGTGTTATGAGAGGCTTGACGTCAACCTTTCCGGAGGCTACCATTTCCAAAGCTGTTGGATAGCTTGAAAAACGCAAAAGAAAACAACAGTAATATTATTTTTATGAGTTCAATAACGCGAGCAACAGTTGATTTAAATTATCATGTGACAGATAATTACCGGGTCGTTGCTAAGGATGTTTACAGTATGCGAGTTTGTTGACAGTTGTCGCCGAGTAAAATTTATTTGGGTCTTGATCTGCATGACTTTGGAATATATTATTATAAGTTTTCTCTGTTTAATACAGATGTACACTGTAATTAATCTTTTTGACGAATCGGGAGATTTCTCTGTGTTATTTATTATACTTTTAGCGCAGCTGGATACAATATATCATTTTCCCAACAAAAACCAAGCAAATACACAAACTACTGCTAGTGTCGTTTAAACATAAAACATATCAAACATTTTTACCAATTGCAGTATCGAAGGTTTCCTCGGATGTCCACCTCCCGAAGGGAAGCAGCCGTTATTGGCAAGTCGATGACCTTTTGACAACATCCTACCAATACCACGCAGCCTCCGGGCTCAGTCACCTTTGTTAAAAATAAATCGTACTAAATCATTTCAGAAAACGCAGATATTTGATTAATACTTAAGGAATTTCTCATAAATCATTAGATACACCCACTATTCTATCGGCAATTTAGATAAAAGAACACATTTCCCTTCCCCAAAATGCAATCCAAGGGTAGATAATTCTGCAAACGGACACCTGAAGCTGTGTACGAAGTAATCTTTCGATGTATTACAATATAAATGAATATGAAGTTTGGTATACGTCTGTATAGTATCCAAGGATACATAATTATGTTTACGTACATATGTAACTGTATGTAAGGGGAGATAACTATGTATGTTTACATATGTTCTGTCTGTAAAATAATCTTAGGTGAGCTAACTATATATATATAATATGTGTATACGTACATATGCAACTGTCTGTAAGGCGAGATAACTATATTTTTATACATATGTTTAGTCTGTAAATTAAGTAATCTAAGGGGAGATAACTATGTATACGTACATATGCAACTGTCTGTAAGGGGAGATAACTATGACTTAAGTAATTCAAGGGGAGATAACTATATGCACGTACGTATATAGCTGTCTGTACACAGGGTGTGGCCCCGCTGCACTCAATGGTGATCTCAGCCTTGTCTCCCATTATATCCTCCACCTGCTTAGCAACTACCTCGGGGTCACGACTCGTCACCTTAACGGTGTGTGTAGCACCTAACGTTTTAGCGATCTCCAACCGAGAGTCATCAATATCTGCAAGTAAAGATGGAAGCGAAGCAAGATTTTTAACAAAATGGCACTAAAAGCAGATCTTATCTTTACTAAAGACGATTAAACTAAAACATGGTTAATAATTTCCCTTAATTTTGAATTTAGTTTTTATAATTTTACTTTTATCCACGAAAGTAATCTGACGCAAAATTCGGACAAGAATAAAAATTTGCATTCCTTGACATTTCACATGTAACTATACTTCTAATTCATTTCACTATTGATAAGAGTTAATCTATATTTTATCAGGGAGATTGTCGGACAGCTTCAACAAACAAAACAACTAATACGGAAGGGAATTCAGTGATTACAACAATTGTAAAAGTAATGATGATGACAATTATATGAGTAATCTCCCCTTACCTGTTATGCACACGACTGACGCACCCATAGCCTTGGACGTCAGGAGGGTAACCAATCCAATTGGACCTAGATCATATTCAACACGGAGGTTAGCAAGATAAGCAAAACCTATCCTATATAGAGATAAGGTAGACAACCCAGATTTATTCTCGAATCAAGCGCATTATCTGGCTCACAGAAAATCAAACTTGGATGTATAATGATCATAAAATGACCGCGCCAAACGTCACTTTATAGAGGTAAAATGGAGGTAAAAAGTGTGTATGATGTGTGGCAACAGGGAAGAGATAATAAATTACCAATGTTAACCGCAGTAGAAACAATGCCACAGACCTATTTGACCATTTAAGGCGTTCAATGTTGCGATTTTGATGCTATTTTGACACTAAATAATTATGACAAGGGAGAAACGACCTACCTGACCCTAAAATGAGCACCTTGCTCCCAAGTTTGACCCCGCCCCTGTTACAGGCGTGAACACTGACTGATAGGGGTTCCAACATGGCTCCCTCTTCACAACTCACGTGATCGGGTAATCTAGATATAAAAAAAGGAAAGCAGACCATTTTAGTTATGCTCATAGTAAAAACCTGTTTTGTGGAACTGTTTAACACTTATCAATATTTGGGACACATCATATTTTGTCTATATTATGCTGGGACACAGAATCCGGGACACATGTGCATGGTACTTCCCCCCAATCAAATTTTATCTTTCTTCCATAAACATTCAATAATTCAAGTTCTGCATTTAAGAGTTCATCAAGCAAGATAATTAGTGATTAGTCATTAATAAGGAAAACGGTAATTAAAATGAGGCCCAAAGTGCCTGTACACTTGTATCGCTCTCGTTGACTGTAAAACAATCAACGTAAGAATAATTCATAGTAATAGATTTAATTACAAACATTTCCTCACTTTTGTCTCTAATTCCTTTACTTGATACTTGGTTTTCCCGTCTCAAAAGATGATTCATAAAAATGTTGAAAATAGAATCAACAGTTTCAAGGGATTAGGCCGTAAAATATTACAAAAGACCAACAATATCCCCCATGTGGACATTCTTTCTCAGTCCTCAGGGAAGAGACATACTTCATTTTTACAATTAATACCTCTAATTAGGTCCCAATTGCCAAGTATTCTATCGAAAGCGAATTTGGGTGAGATGATATGGGTGTTAATATGACTTTTGAAATAAGTCCCGTGGGTTGGGGCCAAACCCCAGTGCCAATCCTGATAGCATGGAGGTATTCGTCTCTTCGAGCATATCAATTGTATTTAAGGATTGGTTGTCATATTTTTGACATGCATTGGTTTGTAACATACATTGGCTTACCTACATATTGAATGGTGCGCGCTAGTGCACCATGTTAAATATGTAGGTAAGCCTCATTCGCCCAAATCAACATGCTTAATGCTGAATCCACTTGTAGTTACTTAAAGTATCCTCTTCAAAAAGGGTTCCACTCTCAGAAACCGTAAAACACAAGCAAAATTAATGCCTTGATAACACCATTTTTTTCAAAATATGTCTATAGATATTGTCCTAATATTCCTTGCAAATTGTTTAAAATTGTTGAATATCTGAATTTACAATTAAGCCGGTACTTTTTCAATATGTATAGCTATTTTTCCGGGAATTAAACTCGCGAAAATATTAACGATTATGTATCTTCGTGAGTCAACGGGAAAACAATCCACCGCGAAAATTAGATTATTTTACTCTATATAAAGTGTATGGCAGCATATGTAACATACAAATGGAATATCTCACTTGAAACAGAAATCGGCGGCATGGACGAAATATCGGCTCAGGTTACCATCGTGAGGGGGCGTGGCACAAAACACGCAGTCGTTGCAGAGATTGTAACGGCCGGTTTTACAGTACTTACACATCCGACACGGTACACCGGGTTCTATGGCAACCCTGTCACCTACAAAGACCGGAAATACGTCACAGAGGTCAGAGGTCGTGAAGATTTGATTTATCAAAACATACAACAAGTTTGTTAAACACGATATCCTTTTAAGTACTTCTCAATACTGTCAACTTACCACCTCGATCTTTGACAATCAACTTTTCCTATAACCATGTCAAGGCATATGTTACTGATAGCGATACTCTAAACACAGATTTTCTGTCATTTCTCTTACAAACCAAACAACACCTATTTCATTTAAGACATACTTCAATCTAATTTTTAACAAAAGTATAAATAATTATTTTCGGAATTACGTTACGAAACTTTCCACATTCCAAGATGCAGGTTCATTTATTTCATAATTAGAAAATGTACGTGGGGTGATTGAGGTCATCAAAACATATACTTATCTATCGTTACGTACAATGGTATACCTTCTCATTATAACGACTTCATATATCTTTGTAAGGTGTATACTGACATCCCGTTATATTCAACATTTACGTCTTTTTCCTTATAAAACTACACAATAAAACCTTTGTAACTTGACATCCTTCTTATCCAAGTAACTTATTGTGCCAAACAGGGTAGTAGTATCAGATTCGAAAGGTGTCTCAATGTATATGAATTTTCATTTAATGCTATTTTGATCCTGCAGGAACCTACAAACCATGACAATTGATTTCAAGTTGTTGGTGCTTGCCAATGAGTAACAGCTTTTTTTTCAAATGCGTTACAGAAATAAACACTCCATCAAGTGTCTTTTTCAATGTTCAACTGACAAGACTAACTACTAAACAAGTAAACAAACAAAAACACGACACACCACGAGTTGAGGAATCTGGCTAGTTTAATCAATATACAATGTTATGTTATATCAGCATTGCGATGTCAATACTGAAATGACCATTCGTGGTGGCACTACCAAAATCGGTCTCGCTAAATCACTGAATCAAATTTCGTTCTTCTTCTAAAACCTTTGTGTGAAAAGGGGACACTTTTACCTAAATGATGTAAACAATAATACTGAGACAAATTCGAAACTCAAACATGATATCTTGAAACTTGAGGAGATACCAGAACGAAAGGAAAGACAACCATATAACTAAGGAGACAGAAAAGAAAAAGAAAATATGAGGAGACATGTACACCAAAACAACAAAATATACGTAAACAGTGTTGACAAGATACCAGAACGAAAGAAAAGAAATTAACATGAACTGAGGCGACACAAAAACTGAGGAGACGTCAGAACGATGGGAGAGACAACAACAAGAACTGAA